>NC_092076.1:14424431-14639431 GCF_039877785.1 Chaetodon trifascialis | reverse complement strand
CCTGCCTCACTCTGTCTAGACATGGAGACACTTGCTGGGGGTTCACTCGTTTTCTAATCACAGTCCAGCCGTATGTTTTCTAAACGCTCCTCCCTAAAGGGCCATCACCACGAGTTTATTTGAGCCCCGTGCAGCCGTTGGACGTGCTGAATTTCTATCTCTGCACTTTATTTACCCTCTCTCGCTCCTCTTAGCCTCAGCGTGTTGGTCTAAGTGTTAGCAGGACGTGGTGACAGTGAAATAACTTGCTTTTGCCGAGGTGAAAAAACAATCCCTCTCCCAGCCGTAACCCCCCCACACACACACACCAAGATACAGAACTCCCACTTCTTCTAAGTTCTGCCATTCCTCACTGAGGGAACCCGATTAGATGATGTTTATGGGCTCAGAAGTGGTGCTTTAGGCTCCGTCGTGATGACTTTAGCTGGTTAGCGAACTGCAGCGGTGCAAGGGAACAATAAGCCCTGTCTGAACGGAAAATCAGAGTAAAACAGACGACGGTGAGAGAGCGGGAGTTCATCATTTTGACAGAGCAGCAAGAAGTTTTCTCAGAAGGAAAAATGTGTATGTTCGACGGCATTATATAATGTGCAAACAAGGAAGTGTGTATGCGTGCATTTGAGGATTTGTGGATCTTCCTCTGGCTGTGTGTATGCCTCTCTCTCCATGTTTTTTTTGTAATACGCATCCACTTCAGAGTGCCATGAATTAGATGAAATGGAGATGCATGGTTGATGTATATGTTGTATAGATCTGCTGCTCCCCATGCATTCTTCTCTCTCTCTGCTAAAACAAAAGCATCAAATCAGCTGGCGGTGTCACAGCTTGGTAAAGAGGACAACGTGGTGTGCATACCTGGCAGAATCCCACTGTTTATAATTGGCTGTAAAAAGAGTTTTTCCTCGCTGTGTGTGCTTTTGATCTGTCGCAGTGTCCGTGTGTGCGTGTAAATGAGCTGCGCTCTCTCCCTCTTTGTGCCACAGCCCTGTCGATGTTGCGGTCGAGTGAAGAACAGGCCCCCGTCCCGCAGAATAAGTTCATGGGTGACATCGAGGAGCTGGCTGCCAGCTATGAACGCAAACTCATAGAGGTGAGTGCCTCAGAAATGTATGTTTTATTAAGAAACCATGGTTAAAACTGTTTGTAGTCTCTTTATCGCTGCTGCCATTTTTAAAAACTCCACATAAACCCTGACGCTTGTTGCTTCTTCAATCTAAGACTTGTCCTGTTTGTTTGACTGAAGAGCATAAACATGATTTCACCATCTACATGTCACTGTTTGTGTCATGTGCCAGTGCCAGAGCCTCAAACAGCATTCGCTCTGTTTGCTCTAGATGAAGGGTGCAGTTCATTACTGTCCAAGTCCCAGCTGCTGCCACACAATACAAAAAGGAGTTCAGGGGTCAATAATCTTGTTTGTTGACAGTAACTTAATTTCTATGTGGTTGTGTTGCAGAGGCTTTTGGAGCCTTTCATTCAGAAGTACCTGAATTTGGTACATTAGCAAGCCAAAGTTAAAGTTGTGTGAAAGTTTTGGTGCCAGTGAGAGCAGTGCAGGGTAATGGGAAATTCTCACCCAGCCACTCTGTCTAAATAAAGGAGAAAATTACACTTTCTGCATCTGCATTGATTTAAAAGTCTTTACAGCACCGAGAGCTATTCCCTGAGCTGCTTCCCCTCAAAAGTATCGATTGCAGTGCATGAAGATTTGTAACTGGACATCGGGCGTAATGTTACCAACTGCGTGAGGGATGAAGGGAGCTGTGTCCACCTTCCTGTTAGACTGACCAATGAGGTAACACTCCCAGTAAGAGTTGCATTGCCAAAGGAAAGGAAAGACAACATCTGTGTATTGTAATGGGTTGTCTTGTGTAAAGGGGCAGGGGAGGGGGGGCTCCATGAATATTTAATCCACAGTTTTAGATTTCTTTAATAAGAAATAATCCCGCCTGTGTTTAGTCAAACTATGTTGTCACTTATTTATGCACATGTATGTGTGCTGCATCTTTAATGCTGTTTACTTATTTATTTGTCCATTTGCTCAGCCGTCCGTCTCGATCAGGCTTTAACAGCCAACATGGAGGACCAGTGTGGGACACAATGGCACCGCGTGCTCCCATCTGGTTCCAGGCCAGCCGAGCCTTGATAGTTCGGTTTAAATACGACTGTCTTGCTTCCTTTATCCCTGTTATGTAACAAGTTGTCTAGTGGGAATATAGTAAAAGGTGAAAGTGGCAGTAGCGGTGAAGCTCGTGCTGGCTCTTTAGCGAATGATAGCAGCACGTGTCTCTGCCACATACAGGGTGTTGTCTTTATTGTTCACGACCAGTATTTTCTCCATCTGGTTTAAAAGGAGTTCCCTTAATATTCAAAGGGACAGTGTGTGTTCGTGTGTGTGTGTGCTCGTGCTCATTCAGGGTCTGCAGCCCGACCGTCGGCCTCGATGTGAAAATTCATAAATTGTGCGATTTACATGAGCAGCTGTCGATACTCCTGATTCAGCTGTCTCACTGCAGCGACTGAGGCAAAATCTGACCCACCGAGTTATTGATTTTTCAAAATGTCACATCGAGCCTCGTTGGATACACACAGGCCTGCCAGACACGAATAAATATTAGACAGGGCTCAGCCTTCGTTAACCTGGGAAACACGCCCGTGTTTGTGGCCGAGTTCAGTTTTAATTTAATGACGCGAACACACTGTATTGACTTTGACTTTGTTTATGTCTGAGCCCAATCTCAAGGCGCTCCATGCTCTTTTCCGCCGCATCCTCCTCTGTGCTCGTGTCCTGCTGCTCTGTGCGCAGGTCAATAAGAAGTCCCAAGACAAATGATCTCATCGAAAGTCATTTTAAAACAAGGTTGGCAGTAGGTACATTTAACAGGCAGTAGCCAGTGACTTTGGGTCAGGGGCTTTTAAACAGAACATCACCCATGTGAAGCCACAGTTCAGCTGAGCTGTTTACTGCTTTGCAGGACATTGTGCAGGCTATGACCCATATTGACAGCTCCTTTGAAACTACTGATTATATGAAATGTGGCACTTGATATAAAAGCACTCATTGCACTGATTTAAATCTAAGGGGGAAAGTTAAATCAAACATAGATTTTGCCCCCTTTTTTGCTACTATATCAGCAACTAAAGTGCTTCACCTGCTCTTGCTTTAATCTGACCAGCTCTGTATGTGAACTCTTCCTTTCCGCTATCAAACCACACATTTTCCCCCTCTTAGATTCTCTTACAGTTCCTTGCTTCCCTTAGTTTTGCTCAACCTTGAACCCATATTTAACCAAACTGACTAAGACCGCAGCCTGACATGCCGCAGTGACTTGAGGAGGAAGCGTTTATTTTTACCCTCCGATGACTCCGCGACCTTCTCTTCAGCTGCCGCCCTCTCACTTGCTTCTTCATGCTTCTTAATCTCTCGCATCTCAGCTGTAACAGTGAGAAAGCGATAGGAGGTGCGTTCATAGATGCGCGCATGCGGTCGCCAGATGTGCACATTTTTGTACGGATGAGTGGGATTAGGTTTAACATGTCCCAGCGGACCGGCGCCGATGGAAAAAAAAAAAAGAAAATCGGTGACAGATAGACGAATGCAGATAACAGCACAGATGGAGGAACAGCGAAACCAGAACAACTCGAGGCGAAGCGTTTTGATTTTTTGACTTTATCGCGCGGTGCTCTTCATTGTGCAGTTAACATGTCCGCTGAGGTTTCTGGGAAACGGCCAAACTGCATGACATTGATCTGTGAGGAAAAGGTGGGCAGGTAGTGATGTAACGCGTCCTCTCATCAGTGCACACAAGCTGCTGGCGTCCGGCCGAAGGTGCAGCATAGAGTACGCAACCACCTCTCTGAACGTATGGGCCTGCAAATCAGTCCCGCCTGGCATTTCGTTATTGCCCACAGTGCCCTTTGCTATAGAATAATTAGTACTGTTAATGTCAATGGCTTTCAGTTGTCATAGGATCAATACATTTCTAGTAATTAATGAGAGCAGATACAGGCCCAGAAAATAATCAGTCGAGATGACCTCTCTTCACGCTCTTCACATGCTCTTCAAACTCGCCTGCAGTGTTTTAAGCCACTTCCGGCCATCACAAAAGAGACGTTCAAGGACTTGCGTGAAGTCAGCGTATCTTTGTGTTTCAGAGAAAAGGATTGAAATCATTTGAAGAACTTATTCATGTTGAGCACCTTCCAGCTGTGAGGTGACGCTGCTAACCGCTGTGCCGCCGCGCTGCCTTTGAGTTAAGACTCATTTGTCACACTACTGCTCCCAAAGTCGAGAACGAGCTTTCAGCCTCAAATAAGCAAGGAACTTTTGATCTTGGTCTTTAAATTTCTGAAAACAAATTGGTTTTACGCTAATTATGTTATTTAAATACATGAGTCAAACTTAGTCGTGAACTGGAAGCACAGGTATGTATAATAATTACGACTTTCTCTCGCCTTACTTTCCCCTCTGCCTCATCTAAATGACAGTCTGTATTATACGGAGAAGGAATGATTACATATTTTTTTTGCGATTAAAAGAAAAACATTTTTATCCCCATAAACTCTGTTCTTAATTAGCTTCTTGCCCTCACTTACGGGGCCCTATATGAACACAGTTCCCATCCAAATTAAGCTCAAATTTTAAACAAACTTGTAGAAAATTAGCAACAGAAAATGCAAATTCCATCCACTTCTGCACTTGTGCAGCAAGGTAAGCAGTTGGTGGAACTGATCCTCCATTTATGTGCAGTTTAATGACATTTATATTTGTTCCGTGTATTCGCTTGAGGAACGGTCCTCTCTTTTCTCTGTTTTTGGAGCGGAAACTTCAGTGCACATAAGATTTCTTCACTAAGCCTCTTTCCCCTTTTCCACCTCAGCCAAACGTAAAATCTTTTTAGCAATGTTTTCATTCAGAGCTTTTGTTTTTGCCACTCAGATGCGCAAATGTTCACAGAACCGGGTGGAGGAAAACACACTTCCTGTTTTAAAGTGGATGGGGCTCAGCTGGGAAAGGGTGACGTGACGGACGTGCAGCAATCACACATCTGAGTTCTTGAGTGTTGCTAAAGATGCTTTTTTCTCTGCTTTGATGTTGCTTTAGGCATAAAGGTTTTCGGGGCCTTTGAAGACGCATGAAGTAGTTTGTGTGACTTTTATCAGTCTCTGTCGATGACCATCAGATTCTGTAGTACAGGCTCATCCTCAGTAGAATGGGCTTCGCCAGTTAATTAGACCTGAGATCCACTGGAAATGTCTGAAAGACAAAATCACAGTGCAAACTAGTGCTGTTCTGTAATTTGTCCATTTGGCTTGTGAACAAAATGTGTTACAATGCTCGAATGTGTGAACCATAACACAGGCTAGAGGATGAGTTTCTGAGACGGAAAGCTCAGGAGCTGTTCATGACAAGTAAAAATAAAACCTGTGCAGAGGCAGTGTGTCATGGTCAGTCATTGCTAGGGAGCAGTATACTCTTTCTCCAGACACCTGTAATTAGTGGCTTTAGAAGGCAGGTCCTTGCGCCTAAAGTTGAGGCCTTATTGCATCATACAGTAGTGCTGTGAACTAACTACTGTGGAAATTGTTCAGCAGATGTAAACTACATTAGGAGTCTTGTGACAATGCAGTTACAGTTAGAGCAGAACTTTCTCTGCTCTTGTTTTCCCATGGTGTATTTTTATATCTGCTGTGTTGTATTGATAAGCAGAAGGAGCGCTCTTCTGGAGGATAGAGAGGAGATATGGGTCGAAACTTCCGGTGGGATCGGGGATTCTCCCTTTGATCCGCAAGCTCATTAATTAACCATAAACAACATCGAGAACAAGAACAACAATTACAAGCCACCGACTCAGAATCTCCTCTGCTTGGAGAGGAGAGGCAGTAATAACTGGAGGAATATGAGCTGATATGCCTGTATAATGGCTGTTGTCTTTGCTGTGTAATGCAAGTGAATGTGACTCTTGAAAAGCCAAAATACTGCATAATGCATGCTCTTCTTCTCAGGATAATGCAGGTGAATCTGCTTTGAAGTGTTCACACATGCTCGGAGTACAGAAGCCTTACAAGGCCTTATTAGGTTTTGCTTGTGCTTGAATTATTTTTTGCTTTTTGAGGCTGTGGAAGGTGGTCCAGACGGGGAAAGAAGCAAATTTCTCCACTCTGCCTTTGGATGCAAAATCATCAATAATGACCTCAGTGTTTCGGTTACAGTTTCTGGGCATTTCATTCCTGTTTGGATCAGTCATTAAAGAACTACAGCGCAGTATTAAAACTTAATGCTCCAGCAGTGGAGCCTTAAGATGTGCTCTGTGTGAAAGTCATACAGTTCATCCGTGCTACTTTTAGCATTAGCCCAGAGAGACTGTTGGAGTCATGCATGTTGCTGCTAAACTTCAGCAGCAGCTGTGTGGAGTTTGCATGCTCCTCCCGTGTTCACCTGGGGTATCCTCCATAAAAACGCCCACTGAAAAAAAAAAAAAAAACATGCAAGAAGATCACCACTTGACCAATGGTGACGAAAGGAACTGGGTCCCCGGGCGCCGCTGTCGGCTGGCAGCCCACCGCTCCTGGTCTGCAGCGGAGGAAGGACTTCCAGGATGGGTTAAATGCAGAAGAAGCAATTTCACCAAAAGCATGGCATGTGCATGTAGTGTTGCTGTGTTCACTGAAGCATAGCATATGCATGTTGTGTTGTGTTGGGTGATTAATAAAGGAAATCTTAATCTTAATCTGTAATTCGATTAGAATAAAGTTTACAGTGAAAACTGTGGCATGTTTACGGCTCATTGAAACAATGGGTCCTTTATTTCAGACGGAGATAGACAGCACCTTGTCATTTCCAGCCCATAGCCGTCAATATTTTTTATTTATTGGGGGGGTTTTACCTGAAATGGCCACTCTTGCTCTAAACTTTTGTTAGCAGGAGCCAGCTAGCTAATTAAACCAACATTACTCCATGGATTGGCTGGGAAGGCTTCCTCCTGGCTGACTTTCTAATGTTTCAGGTGACTGGTTTCAAAAGGGGTCTTGGACATGTACTTGATCTCTGCACACGCGATAAACATGCTAAAATATTGAGGCTAAAACTGTGGACATGTAACACTAAATAAATAATCAGCATTGTTCTCGCATTGCAGCGTCGAGCTTCTTAGACCTCGAATTATGAATAAGATAAGGAAGGAGAACATCGGGCTGTTGTTTGGTTATAACATGCAGTCGCTCTGTTTGGCTGCTTGCTGAACATATTTGTCCCGTTTGTACTTTGAAACACTTTATAGCACAAGTTACACTATATTGTTTCTGGAAACAGTGTTGTGTTTGGCAACGATAAACTGTCTCAGGTAAAGTTGGCTGGAACGTCCCCAAATCCAACAGAGAGCAGGACAGAAATGCTAACGTTAGCCTAAACCCTGCAGCATCCAGGATTAGCTCAGAAAATGGGAAGAGTACTGTACAGTGGGTGTGCTGGTTGGGAGCTGCGACCACACAAACTACTGTAGTTAGTTACTGATGTGCTCCCAGGCCTAGTCTTTAGCATGTCAGCTCGTTCGCCTGACGTGCTAAAGACTGCGGTTAAACACGCTGTTTAATCCATCCCTTACACTGCTGCTCTTGTTTTTGACCGGCCGTGCAGACACTTTAGCGTCATGGAAGTCACAGATTCATGCACAAATAAGTGAAAAGATACTCCACCATGTGCTACGTACGTTATCCGTAGCTACCAGCAGACTGTCGTTTAATCCGCTCTCTTCATCCTGGCAAAGTCCTGTCAGTGTATTTTAAAACTTGGGCTCTTGATGGTGAAAGGGACTACTTTTTGAATGCAAACCTAATCTTAATCTGTCCAAATACTTTTGGCAGGAGTAGACTGGGAGAACATGCGCTAAGAGAGGGCTTCAGTTCTCCCAGTGTTCATCCGCTTGTGATGAAAATACCCCCAAATTAAAGCTGACAGACTGTACTTTAACATTGTCATCACTGCGGCATTTCAAAGTAATAATACCACATAACTAAAAAATATGTGATCCAAGTGCTCGCGGAGCTCTCTGTGTGATGCGGCAGTGACAGAGAGCTACGTCTGTACCATGGGCCAGATTTAGACTTTTCTATAAACTCCCATTTCTGTCTTTTCTATTGGTCCATCTGCCGCTCTCATGTGCTCACACTTCTCAACTCGTCTCTCTCCGTCTCTCTTTGTATCTTTTTTTTTTTTTTTTTTTTCCACCTCAGTTCAGAGTGGACAGCACAGCTTGTGATGTCTATATTGGTCCTTTCTCACCCTCTTTTTCTTCCTTTTTTTTTTCCCCGTCTCTCAGCCGTGTCTCTTCATGTTTAGGAGCAGCTGTGCTGAAGTGAGTCAGGAACACAGAGAGAGACACAAGCTGCATTTAGATTTACAAAGTAACCCAGTATTTGCCATATTCCCTTTGAGCGCTCACCCAGTTTAAGATGTTTAAATGAACCTTTGATACCCTGCGACTGGGTCTCCCTTCTGCCATGAATAAAAAAATGATGAAAGACTTCTCCTTTCAAGTCGTGGTGTCCTGCCCACTATGAAATGGTCCCAGTCGTAATATGAACACTAAGAACCATCTGCCATTAGGTTTTATGTAACATCACATGACTTGGTAACATATCCTGAAGGCTAAATCAGAGTGGATGATGTAAATGTCTGAATTTAGTCATCCTGAATTTTTGTGACCCTGTATTGATCTGAGTGTCTGTGTGACGGCCTAGTTATCTAAAATGCATAGCATATAACAGCATCATTAGCTGCAGTCTGGCTCATGATCTTTGTTGCACCGTATTTGGGTTTTGTTTTGTTTAAGCTTTGTAATGTTGCCACAAGGGCAGCAAACAGATTTGGCTTTGAACTTTTTCATTGAAAACACAAATCTCTGCTTAGATGGGGAGCAGAGTTTTATGTTAAGAGAGAGTTTTTCTGGACTTTCTCTGAGCCAAGATGTCCTCCTCTGTCTCTCCGTCTGTACATTGACATGTCTTCATATTCTCTTCCTCCTCTCGACCTCACTGTATCTGTCCTGTCTAATTAAGGTTATCAGGTTTTGGGTCAGCTATAGCACTGCCGCTCTCGCTCTCCTTTTCTCTCTCTCTCTGTCTCTTTTTCGGGGGGCGGTGGGGGTCTCCGCTCAGCCAAGGCTCTCTTAGTGTTTTTATTCAGGCCAGCTCAGCTTGGCGCAGCTCAGATCAGATCATACACTGGAGGAGAGGAGAGGAAGAGGCACAAAGAGATTGGGTAAAGATGGGAGAGGAGCGCAGAGGATGAGGATAAGGCGTTGTGTGAAGGAGGAGATCGTGTGTGTGTGTGTGTGTGTGTGTGTGTTATGGAGAGTGCGGTCAGCATCACTTCGCTAACAGTTAGCTGTGACTCCAGCAGTGCCGACAGTTGCATCACACCAAACCAGCCCTGCAGGCCAGACAAAGCGTCTGATTACAAACATTTTGCATCACTTTTCCGCATTTTCAGTTGTGTCGGGGCAGAGAGACCTTTATTCGCCTTTCATTCGATTTGTTGTGTTGGTCACGGCCGATTCCGAGTGTTTGTCATGCAGTCATGTGTTCACAAAGTGGTGAACCTCGCTCCATCCTCACTTGTGGACGTCTGAGCCTTTCAGGATGCTCCTTTCAGACCCAATCACGATACTATCACCTGAGAAAATCTGTTGTATTTATGTTTTACGCAATGTCCCAACATTTCTGGAATCAGGATCGTACAACAAAAGTAAACTTTGTGTTGAATTTACTTTTTCAGCTGCTCAGCTCTACTTTGCACTGTTGACTAAAATAAATGATAGCAATTTGTCTTTGTTATGTAGAGAAGAACCAACATAGATAGTAATGTTTACTGCAGAGTTTACATTATGTAGTACATTTGTCATTGTTGACATTGGGGTCAGATTGCTGATTTCTCTTTTTTTTTTCCATTCAGCTCTGTTTTTCTCCGTGGATATGTACTGTAGGGCTGTCAAAAATGACATTTGATTATTCCTTCTTAGAAAAGCTGACATACGTTTGAACCATTCACATTATATCCATTAAAGGGCAAACCAATACAACGAGAGACATACTACTTGCATATTATATCAACGCAAACGTCTTTTAAAAGAGCCACATACCTACACAATTGGTGTCTGTCCACGTGTCCTAGAAGGCTTCATTGTCCCCCAACATGTGAATCTGGTCACATAGCAGCAGCTGCCAGATGCGAAATGGGCTGCAATGTAACCCCTCTGTGTGCTGGCACAGCATCAATGCATGTCCACTGAAAGCGTTTGGTTTTGCCTCTGACAGGCTCAGATTGTTCGAATAAGTGTCTGACAACGTTATGGAAAGGATCCCTGCAGAGATAGACCTTTTTGTTAAAGAGTGACATCTGTTTTGTTTAACCAGAAACAGCCACTGCATCACTCACACCGCAGCCACCAGAGTCCATTCACAGAAACAGTCATTTTATCGTCATTAAATACGCTTCATTCGAATGTGACAACAACAAAATAAAACTCACCGAAACCTTCTTGGTTCATCTTTCACTGTTCTGACAGTCACCACCAACTCCGGTTCCTCACATTAACGAGTTATAGTTACAGTCTTTTAACTTTGGAAGACTCAATGCTGAACCCATGACAAGGACATTGTACTTCCTTAAAACAATTAAGTTTTAGCTGTTTTGACCTCTCCTCATGGAACTGCAGAAAGAATAGAGACCTGTAAACATGATTTTGCTTGTCCCGGCTCCTCGGGCAGAGCATTTCAAAGCATTCTGGTCACTTCTGGTCCAGATCTTTGATCATAAGGTGGACTTGGGAGCTGCCTGCCTGAGCCACACATCCATGGCTTCAAGGCTCCAAATAGGCTGTATATCCAAAGCAGACTACAACAGCTTGTCAGGCTTCTGCTTTGCGGACTTGTTGAGCTGTCAGGTTTATTGTGATGGTTTTATGGTTTCACACTCAAAGCTTTTCAATTTGAAACTGCAGTGGCTGGAAGGAGATTGTGAGCCAGTCCATCACCCTTAACACTAACAAGTTCCTGTTCTGGTTGTGGGTGTCAAGGGGAAAAGACCCGGTGAAAGTCGGCATACATGCTGTACTCCCATGCATGCGCACGCCACGCCTGGCTCGTCAGGGTTTTTTTGTATGCTGTGCTGTGTGTGTGTGTGTGCGCGACCACTGAAACCTGGTGGTGCATCTTAATGACCCTGCATTAAATCACAGTGGAGAAGGTGAACTTGCCCATTTAAACAAATTGGCAAAGCTTGCATGTAGCCACTGCTCAATATAGACCACCGTTTTTTTGTACAATCACCAGGCACGCTCTCAAATACACATTTGCACAAGCTAGCACACATGCGCATGCACACACACACATAGCGTACTGTACATGCAGACACACACACACACATGCACGGCTGGAGAATGGCAAGCTGATTAGCTCCCTCTCACGAAGAATTAATTGGGTTTCTTCACGCTTAAAATTAATTCCCTCTTTTATAATGTCCTATTTAAGAGTTGTGGCGGTTAAATAAATAGAGATGATGAATGGGCTGGTGTGCCGAGGACAGCCAGTGTTTCAGGGAGTAGCCGTGGATGTGCGTTTCCTGTTACCCGACTTGAAAATGACGTGGCTGTTGGACCTGGGTGTAAAGTCTTAACTTAAAGTATGAGTTTTGTTTCCTTTCACTCTTTTCTTTCAGGATATGAACAGATGCATTAAGTTGTCAGGTTTGGGGATTCATTCTTGAGCCGGACTCGGTCATATTTTATATTGTGAGATCACCGTCAGTTGTGTTTTATTGCTTCGCGGCCCTATCTGATCCGGAGGTCTCTAAAGCCTCAGTTGTTTAGAGACATGTAGATATGGGCCGGGCGCATCGATACATCTGTTTGATTCAGTCGGAATGAAATGTGCCGAGGCAGGGGATCAGCAGAGCCCTGATGGTTTGGTGCAATTTGATTCCAGCGGTCTCAGTTTAACAGAAGCGATATTTTTGATGTGCAGACCTCCAAGTGAAGCACCACTGTTATTTTCCACTATTTCTCGCCCTCAAGTGAGAAAAAGATAGAAAAACTATTAAAATCATCATCGCCGCAATCTGCCGCAAGTCACCGAAGGCCTTCCAAAACTCCCAAACTTGTTGCAACCTCTTTACTTTATACTTTGGATGGATTACCGCCTATAGAGCTCAGGTTGTATTTGACAGTGGAGAGATTTAACAGCCTGCCCGAGGATACTGACATTGTTATTCACCTCATAACTTCTCTGCTGCAGTAATAGCAGTAATATGGAGAAGACACACAGACATGCAAATCAAAGCGGGGTCTGTCTGCTAAAACTTTCTGTCATTATAGCAGCTGCTGTGTTGACGAGAGGAACTGATTACAGGAGATTTACTAGTGTTGTTATATGGACAATGGTGCTTGTTATCATTATTTATGGCGTGATTAGTATTATTTAACGAGAGCGGTTGTGTGCTGCAGTCGTTTGATGTGTCACGTTGGGTGAAGCCCTGGTGTTTCTGCCCGCTGAACACACAGTTCATGGTAATGATGCGCTTTGTCCAGTGTATTTAGCGTTCTCTCCCCTCTCAGGCTTTTTCTTTCTGTTAATCCAAATCTAACAGATTAGATGCAGTGATCGCCTGTCCTCCGTTGCACTGCAGCTTTTGGGTTTGATTGAAAATAGACATTAGCAGTGGAGCAGCCAGTAGGCCTCAGCGTTATCAGAAGAGACCAGACAAGCAACATTTGAGCGTCCTCGCCGAAGTTAGCCGTCAGCACACATGCTACACTGAACACCTTTCCTCAGGAGCTACTTAATTCAGGATCATTCTTTGAACCCTCATGCATAGGCTAATCTTTATGCAGCACGTTTGATTTTGCCCACCTGAAACTATTTTTTCTTTCTTTTGTTTATTAGTTTCGATGTCTCTCAGTCTCACCTTTTGCATTTTTTTCAACCCAGTGTTCAAGGTTTAGGTCACAGGAGGAGGCATGTTTTTTTATTACTTGGCCCAGAGGTGGTCTGCTCCGGAGGTGAGGAGCTCACGCTTTCCAAAATGCTCATGGATTTTGGAAATGGGGTTGCCATGGTAACTGAAGTTTTAGGACTGTCACGGACTGAATCATTTCCTAAAATTTGAAGCGTTCATATGATGTGTTCGTGAATGACATGAAACAAGTACTGAACACGCCAAGTGAAATTAATGTAATATATAATAATTTGACAGTGGAGAAGCACTTTTCTAATCTGCTTTGACCACTCAAAGCGCTTTACACGCCACATTCATCCATTCACTCCAATGACACAGCATCAGGAGCAGTTTGGGGCTCAGTATCTTGCCCAAGGAGCCGGGGATCGAACCACCGACCTTCTGATCGGTGGCCGCTCTACCTCCCGAGCCACAGCTGTCGCTTTAAATCTTGAAGATCACAAAGAGTCTCGATCTTTAGTTACTTACCACGCCAACACCTTTATATGTACCTGTTTCAGCGTACACGTGGGCGTGCAAGTGTTATTCTAAAGGAGTGATTTGAAATGTAATTTTTTTGGTGAGAGACACATGAGATTGGGACTGCTTTCATGTGTGTCTGTTAAACAAAAGACCACCAGCAAACACCACCAAGTGAGATGCCCCGACAGCATCAACAGCAAGTGTTGCTGCAGTGTCACCTTAACTTTATTTTGGATATAAACTGGTATCAAAACTACTCATCCATCTCCTTCAACGCGAAATTATTTTGGCAAGCATTGTTTGAATTTTTGGGATAAATCAAGTTTATTACAGCCATCAACACTGTTGCTGTCATTACATAAGAAGCCTCTCCTCCTCCTTTATGGCAGTGCGTGGGCTCTTAAACGGCATGTGAATAAGTTAATGTTTGAAGGTCGCTGTTGGAGCAACAGTGGCACGGCGACTCGGCTCACCTGTCAGCTGGCGACGGCGCTCTGCCGAAGCGGCTGTGACAGCAGGTGTCCTCCATACAGCACAGTGTGTGTCACAGCTGTCAGTCTCCTGACAGAGACCTGTCCACACTGTCCAGGCTGGTTAGGCAGACAGGCTGGGGGGGGGGGGGGGCGCCACACACACGCAGAAGAGCGTGGCCATGTTTGCATGAGCATACACACAGATGTGAGTAACACCACGTCAAGGTTAGTTAGAGCTGATGACAATTGATTAGCGGGCTGGCAGGAGTCTGGCTGATTGGGATATGAACTGGTTTCACCCCCAATCTCTCTCTCTCACACTCTCTCTCTGTGTCTCTCAACCCTCTCCCCCTCCATCCCTCCTTTCTCTGTCAGGGGTTTGACTGTTTGCCAGAATCTGTCAACATGCATTACGTCCCACCTGGAGCGCTCCTACCTTTTCACCGTTAAATGGACATTTTTGACTGTCCCCACATTGTTCGTTGTGTGTTTATATGCTTTCTGTTGTCCGTTTTCTTTACATAATTGTGTGCTGCACGCCAATGTTCCACAGCAGGATTAATTGAAGTGCCATTTTTGTGTGTTCCTCTGTGCGTGCATGCGTACGTGTGTTTGCGCCGCAGGTAGCCGAGATGCACGGTGAGCTGATCGAGTTTAATGAGCGCCTGTACCGTTCCCTCATGGCCAAAGACCACCTCATTGTCCAGATGAGACAGGAACTCATTGACCTGAGAGGACCGGTGAGTGACCACACACACACACACACACACACACACACACACACTGATCTCCCAGTTTTTCCTCTTTTTTCCTCCTCCTGCCGCCCATCTCTGTCACCCTGCCATTTCCTCAACTCTCCTCCTAGTGATTTTGTTTGATTTTCATCTCCACTTCTGCGTGTTTGTCTGCTCCTCTGCTCATTTTTCTCGACGGTCAATGGCTGCCAATTATGGTTAACTGCATTTTCCTTGAAGTTGTCATCTGTGAGATTCCTCTGTTTTCAGTCTCCTTTGATGCTGCTGCACTGCAGCACCCAGAGATAGTCTGTCAGTCAAACAGTGTGCGCTCACATCTTTCGACTTTTCTGTTGATGAAGTTTGATTTTTCCGTAGGCGGTGCTCTTTTTGGTGTCTGTTCAACCGCGGCGGCTATCGCTGCTAATGCTAACTATCCATTTCTTCGCACAAACTACTTTTCCCCACCACTTTCAAAGTTGTCCTCCACAAAAACAACACACACAAACACACAGAGTGCCAGCATCTGGTCATGCTCAGGAGAGCCCCAAGCTGCTTGGACACACAAACACACTCACTGTCCACAGTGTGAGCAGATACAGCCACAGTGATGGGAGCCTCGAGCTGAAGATAGGGCCTCTTATCCCCCAGCTTCAGCCCTGCTCTGCTGGACCACTCACTCTGTATGCGCGCGCGTGTGTTTTTGTGTGTGCGCCCATCTCTGGCTCCTGATGGCTGCATGCTTCCAGCCCCCAAGAGCTGATGCAGTTGACCAAACCCCGGGTCACTGTCTCCCTGCCTCCACACCTCACCATCTTTCTCTTCCAGTCGCTCCTCGATTTCTTTCACGCTGTGTGTGTGTTTTGTTGATTTGTGTGTGACTCTCGGAGGGTTTGATCAAAGCCTGGAGACCCCACTGAATTGGGCTGCGGTGACAGTGTTTCAGAGCAGGTTCGGTCTCTGTTTGAGAGCTCAGACGCTGACAGGCCAGGAGGATACACACACAGGAGATGTAGATGTTTATGATTCCAGGCTGTACGGCTTTTAGATAGTCACCTCACTAGTTTTAGACTGAAGCTCCTGCTCGGCTGCTTTAATTGAACCTGCAGTCTGGCTGAAACATCAGCATTCCTGTGCTGTTTCCTTTTCTCTAACCTTCTAACCTAATCCTGAAAGCCTAGTCTTAACCTTCAAACAGCCTTTTGAAGTTGTGAGGACCAGCCAAAATGTCCTTCCTCTCCAAAATGTTTTCACTCCGTTGGTTAAAAGACCTGTCCTCACCATGTAGCAAGTACAAATACACACACACACTCACTGTTTCCTGACTCTGCTGACGGCAGCGGCGTCCTGATATGTGACATGAAACTACTGCACTGGAAAAAAAGAGTCTGTAATATTTCATCTCCTCTTTTTTGCCGTTAAAAATAAAGAACGATTTTGATAAAGACATTATATTTTATTCTTGTCTTTTTTGTCAAGAATAGTGCATGTTGATAAAGTCACAATTAGCGCTTACCGACGTCAGTGCTGTCTCAGCATCGTTCCGTCTTAGTCATGGAAAAAAAAACGATAGTCATAGTTTTCGTTAACAAAATGAACACACACACACACACACGCACACACACACACACACACACACACACACACACACTCTCTTCTCCGTCTCTCTCCCACTCTCTCTTTCACACACGGACACACTCTCATCCAGAAGCCCAACATCTGGGCTGGGTCATGTGCTTCCTCAAGGGAACTCTTGATGAACTCTCTCTCTCTCTCTCTCTCTCTCTCTCTCTCTCTCTCTCTCTCTCTCTCTCTCTCTCTCTCTCTCTCTCTCTCTCTCTCTCTCTCTCTCTCTCTCTCTCTCACACACACACACACACACACACAGACACACACACAGACGCACACTTGTGGAGAAGGGGTCAGATTAGGATAACCACTGCTAACAGAGGATAACCTTCAACTATAACACAAGTACACATGTGCATGAAGAGGTACTCCAGATGTGTACTTTGGATGAGTATGAACAGTGTATCGTGTATTGCAGTGGTTAGTAACCTCTTTTGTCCAACAGTCCGGCCCACCATGTCCTGCACACCATGCGCATATTTGCCTTTGAGTTTGTCCTGCTTTTTTAATGAATGTTAAATCTTTTTTTTCCAGGTTCCAGGTGATTTAAGCCAGACGTCAGATGACCCCAGCCTGTCAGATTTTGAGACGTAAGAATATTTCTTTTTGGCTTTTCTTGCTCCGTTGCTCACTCCGTCTTTCTCTCACTCTTTCTCTAACCTCCCTCTGGAGTTTCACTTGCTACCTCATAAAATATCTCTTCTCCTGACATAATTGTGTCTCATTCTCATTCGTTCTCATATTTACCTGTGAAGAAAGCTCAAACGCGGTTTAATTTCAAGGTGACTTCAAGGTGTAATTTACCATAAGTGTCCAAGACATACTGCTGATGTTGATGTTACTAACGATGATGATGATGTTAATTGTTGTTGTTTGTGTCGCTCAGGGCTCATCGCGCTCTCATCAACGTGTGGATCCCCTCTGTGTTCCTGCAGGGCAGAGCTGCCAATGCCTACCACGTCTATCAGGTACATTCAGCCGCTTTAGCATCTGACTTTCTGAGCAGTTTACCAGGCAAAACTCACCAGTACACTGACACATGGCCATACATGTTGTTGGCAAATGTGGGAAACGCTACCCAGAGGATGAAGATGGTCACAAGAACTGGTAGGGAGAGGTTTTTGTGGTTAATTTGTTTGAATTAAACCAAACAATAAAGGGATGCGTTACAAATGAGCAAGCTCTGAAGTCATTTTACATTAAACAAGTTTGCATCATCATCAATCTTTTTTTTTTTTTTTGCACTTCAACTCTCTTTTTTTCCAACATACCTGTGTGTCTCCTGTCGTTCATCGGTACCTTGTGAAAACTTTCCTAGGCCTATATCAAGCCCAAAATAGTGACCGCGCTTCCCCCTGCAGTCTGTGCTGCTCTAAGTTTGTAATATGTTTTAGCATTGGCATTTACTCAATGATAATGGCCCGGCTGCACTTAACCAAAATGATGGTTTCCTGAGCTCTGTGCCAGGCACTTATCTAAAGGAGGTGTGTTGGGAGCTGAACTGGAGAGCGGCCTAACAAACCAAACTGCTGCTTCTTATTATATCTGTCAGGTTATCGAGCAAAGCAGACAACGGCGGCTCATTCCCTCAGCGACCGTTTTGTACTGTGTCTGTCACATTAACGAGGTGTTGCACCTCAGCTGTCTCGCCGCAGCCGTCCACCAGTTGTGAGACAGACACACAAGAAAACACATGCGCTGATGCATACGCGCGGATACGGATTGAAACTGTTTTTTTATCAGGACATGTGCTCACTGGCTGAGAGGCTCTGACGGAGGCTGCTCTCACGTTCAGGCGGTTCTCACGAAGCCTGACCGGAAAAGGACGCAGCTTTTTGATTCCTTCCAACAGAACATCTGAAGTCCTTAACGAAGCCGCGTCTTGAGTCTGCCGACGTGGTTGCGCTTCGGAGAGTTTGCTGAAGTGATGAGGTAGCTCGGTCGCTCACCGCCTCTGAGAGGACCTCTTCAGCATGACTCTGCGTGTCTGTGTGTGACACCAAAATATACCATCTTAGCTTTTTTCCCTGTTCATTCAGCTTAGGCGCTGTGGAAAATCCATATAATGGTAGTGAAAACAGTGATTTTCATATATTGCATCAACATTTTGGCCATTGCAGTGATACTGTGTGACTCCTTCCGTGCCTTTGTCTCCAGTAAACACACTTCTTCATGTACAGAACAACTTGTCAGACAGAATAGCGTGCACACACACACACACACACACACACACACACACACACACACACACACACACACACACACACTGTGCTGTTATCTGCTCTGTAGCCAGGAGGTACAGCTGTAACGTTAGTCAGGGGAAACCATATGGGACGGGAAGAGACAGGTGACGCATCCTCAGCTCTAGCTGATAGTCAGGACTGGCTGGCCACTGAGCTCAGCCCGGCTCAGCTTATACATAATAGATGTAAATTCACAACTGAGGGCTTGAGCTGTTAGCTCCCTGACACCTTTTTTCTCTGATATTATCTCCATCCTCCTGACAGGACAGAAGCATGACTATGGCAAATGATATGCGTTTTAACTCCTCTTGTTCGCGTCCCTTACATCTTCAGACCTGTTTGCATGGATTCTTTGTTGTTAAATGGACTTAATTGAAAAGTAGACGCTCAGGCGTGAAAAATCTGGCCATTTCTCAAAGCATGTCATGAAAATATTTTAGAATTGTCATTTTCTGACATGAGCAGTGGTAAAAAGCTCATGTGGAAAGCAGCCCACTTTTAAATTGCAGTGCAGTGTTGGGAAAGTGACTTGTTCCCTGCAATTTGGGAGCTTATTTATGCAGCAGGACTTAAAGGTAAGTGCATCATAATGGTGCTGTCATAAAAGCGTGGTTTTGGAGGATTCATTAAAGCCTGGTGTGGCATTATCGCTGCCAAAAAGCCCCCAGTTTTTACCTCTCATGTTGTGCCATTACATTTGAGTTGAGCTAAACATGTGATTTTCTGAAAAGTAAATACCCCCTGATCTTTGATCATTTACCACTGTTGAGCAGGTGCAGGACATCCACAGTCACTGCAAACACTCCTCTGTCTGGATGTAGAAACATTCCACCTGCCAAGATTTTTAACATGTGGTGCCTCTTTGCCCTAATCCAAACAAAGATGGTAGCCAGAATAGCATCTTCTTCCTCACTTTGGACAAAGTAAACCATCCATCCATCCATTTTCTATGCCGCTTATCCCTTTCGGGGTCGCAGGGGGGCCGGAGCCTGTCTCGGCTGTCAGCGGGCGGGAGGCAGGGTACACCCTGGACCGGTCGCCAGCCGATCGCGGGGCACAAGCACACAACCATTCACGCTCACACTCACACCTAGGGGCAATTTAGAGTCACCAATCAACCTAATGAGCATGTTTTTGGTCTGTGGGAGGAAGCCAGAGTACCCGGGGTGAACCCACGCATGCACGGGAAGAACATGCAAACTTCACACAGAAAGGCCCGACCCGGGAATCGAACCGGCAACCTTCTTGCTGTGAGACACGCACACTACCTGCTGCGCCACCGTGCAGCCCACAAAGTAAACCAAAATTAAAAATTACATTATTAAAAATCGATGTCTTCCTGGGAGTTGGTAGATAATGTTTTGCCTGAGGAACACTTTTCAGATGAATTAAACCTAGTTTGGTGACAATATGTGGAACACGTAGGAGTGTGCAGATATCTGCAGTGTTGAGTAATAATCAGTGTCCACCTGCTGTTCCACATTCATGGATCATCTCCAGAATCGAACCTGAATGCTTCCCATGTGTTGCACTGATTGAGCCTAATTTCTACCTCTCAATAATGGTCTCCATGAGACTGCTGTCCAGCCCTGGAGCTGGTATAAAGCGCAGCCCATCTGGTGTATTGGATACTTCCCTTCCCAGAGCTATATTCGTCTAATAGCTCCCTATGGAAGCAGCTTTTGTTCTTAGACAGGCTAATGGATGGCCAAGGTTACTGGAGTCATTGTTGTTAAGGTGAGGTTGTTGTGGTGATTGAACACTGAGCCAACAGTCTTAAAGACTGGAGAGCATCACGAGGGAGAAGGCAGGGGTCTCTTTAAAATCCCCTCAAGCGGGCGCATAGGCCTTTTTCTCCGTATTTTTCTCATTCTTGAACTCGCACACACACGCATATGCTTGCAAAATTGAACCAATGATGAGAGCAATGAGCCATAGCCGAAGCTAGAGAGGCTTTTGGGAGGCTTGGAGAGTGAGTGGGATTTTAGAAGCTGGAGCCTAAGTTAGGTCACAGCAACCCTGTGGTTGGAAAATAAGGACGCTAACAGCTCTACGCTGCGAAAAACTCGCCCAGAGAGTCGCTGATCCAAGCGCCACCTCTCCTCTGTGTGTCCCTGAATGTCAGCTCGCTTTCTCCTCTCCCCCTCCTGCGTCATCCCTACTTTCTTCTTTTTCAGCCTCCTTTTGCATCTCCCTCCCTCTGCCAGATTGCACGGCATTACCGTGGCGCTAAAACTGCTTGTACGCCATTTTCTCCCTTCGCATTCTCACAGAGCCACTTTTCTCTCCAAGCCCTCTGAAATGACTTCCATCTAAAGCTCAGCGAGGCCGGCGGATGGATGGCGAGAGACAGACAGAGATGGAGAGCAGGAGACTGATGGATTTGCTCCATTATCAGTCGGGTTTTGATCTTTGTTGCGCGCCATGCCTCCGGGCCTTCATCCCTCCATCGCTCCAGCCCTCGCTGTGCCTTTCTCCCTCTCTGAACTCATAATGAGAGAATTATACCGGCCGCTGCAAATCAGTGTCTCTCTCCCACACAATACCAACAATAGACGCTATCATGGGAGGAGGAAAGGAGGAATGGCTCACACACCGTCAATGAACACAAGGACTCATTTGGTGTGCGCGCCGTGTTTTCGTCACCTGGTATTTTGGGCTGGCATTGTGATGTGGAAAGAGCATCAGTCAGAAGCTGATGAGGAGCTCTTTTCATTTCCCTGAAAATTGTGTGCTGGCTAGTTGTATGTTATCAGGATCTGTGGAGAGTTGTGTGCACAATAAGGCAGTCGGCTAAAACTCATGCGCAGAGAAAAGGAGCAGTTTGACAAAGAGAGGTAAGAAGTAAAGGAGAGGTGTTCGGATCTCGTCAGTCGGCTCCGCTTTGAAACATTTCTAACTGTTGAATGGTTTGCCACAGAGTTTAGTACAGACATCCATGGTACCCACAGGATGAATCCTGAGGACTACTCTGTTCCTCTGGTTTGTCAACTAGTGTAGCGTTTCCCCACTGGGGCGTTCAGACAACATCGGGGGGGGGGGGTGAGATGTTGACGAGGTGAGTTAACACCGAAGATTCAAGCTGAGGCAAATTGTCACTTGCAGCTCGCAGGAGAATGTGTTCTGCAGCGTCCTGAAACCTGC
Organism: Chaetodon trifascialis; assembly: GCF_039877785.1. NCBI lineage: Eukaryota > Metazoa > Chordata > Actinopteri > Chaetodontiformes > Chaetodontidae > Chaetodon > Chaetodon trifascialis. The sequence continues at coordinate 14,617,734 of NC_092076.1, read as the reverse complement.
CACTTTACACCAATCCAACCAGACCAGACGGTGTATTGTTCCCACAGCAACGGCTGTTTACTTCAGCGTTTCTGTAACTGGATCGATTGTAGTGCAGCTCCACGCTGCCTTCATGGAAATGGGATGTCAGACTATCATTTAGAATTGCCAAAATTCCCCACCATGGTGTTTACCGCGTGGATGCTCTCTTCCATGGTATTTCTCCTCTTGAAAGCATGAATTTCTCCTGAGGATACACTGTGAACGCCGTGTTCTCACCTGGATATTGTACAGTCGGGCATCCAGTGGCTTCTTGTTTAGCATTTGTGATTGGCTGCTGTTTGTGATCAATAATGAGACCTAATTGAAATTTGATGTGTCAAATTTGTAACTGTTGCATTTGTTTACCACATAGCTTTTTTATAACGATAGTCCAACTGTCCAGTTCAATAAAGTCTCTCTTTTTCAATGATATGACACACAGTAATAATCAACAGTAATATAAAGGGGAGACCGCCCTCGTCGTGTCAAAATCGTTCCGCACATGGGTGCATTGAGACACCCGTCATCAGGGGCTGATCATCAAGATGTGATGCTCCAAAAATATTGATATTACCTTCACTCCCCAGGTTGGCACATCTAGACTACCTTGACTTACTCTGTTTGGATGCATTCTTTAACTTTTCAAAGTTTGTAGGATTTAGCATCTAGTGGCAAGGTTGCACAAATGTGAAGGGTACTCTCTAGAGCCAGTGTTTGGCTTGTCCATTCTGGGCTCCTGTAAGAACATGACGGTGCAACATGGCGGGCTTTGTGGACGAGGAGCTGCTCCCTCTGTAGATATAAAGTTAAAATGAAAATACACTAATGAAAACATACACATGGTTATTATATTCCATTTCTGCCAATAGATCTGCTGGACATTTAAATTCCCCTCTAACAAAGTTTTTTTTTTTTTTTTTACCTCATTATATCTCAGGAAGGTGCAACTCACCAAAGTTCATCTCATCTTCGTATACAGCTCAACATGAAAGCCTCAAACTCTGAATCGAGCTAGTTGGCTCAGGGTGTTTTACATTTTTCTTGTCAGACACTGAGGGGTTGCCCTGCTGAGAAACTCAGTGCTGTGCTGCTGTCTGATGGGAGCTTTCAGGTCGTTGATTACTAGGTGTCATACCTGTGGTGCTGCAGCAGCAGGAGGGATATACTCTTTATATAGCTGCTGACACTGTGGCGCTATGATAAAGTTCTGTTTGCTAACAAAGAAGAGGCAAATATAATTGTGATTACTCGTTGAGTGATCTGTAGTCGTACACTCTGATTGGGCGTCTGAATAATTTCAAGTTAAGTGTAGCGTGAACTCCTCATAAACACAGTGACACTCTGCCGAATTAGGCCAGTCTTAACAAAACACAGTGAGAAGCATCCTCATACCTCAGTGTAGACCCGAAGACGGAAAAGCTGTAAAAGGAGCTTTAGAAGACCTGATTAGTGTCTACTTAACCTCTCCAAACACACACACACATACACACTGCTAACATGCCAGTGATGCAGGGGCAGCATGAAATGGAAAAGTTTCACCTTTCACAACTTTTAATAACTTATAGAATGCCAAAAGCAGCATATAATCACAGATAAGCCACCTTCATCATTTTCTTTAATGTTTCAGCTGGCAAAGGAAATGTTATTTTCAGAGTTTAAGCTCAGTAAACTCTCTGTCTTTACTGTCCTTTTCATGGATTTGGCCCCTCATCAGTCTTATCTTTCGGGGTTTTTTTTGTTTTTTTTTACCCCGTCAGTCTTCTTTGCCCTCTCTCCCGCTCTTTTGTCAGTCTTCTCCCAGTCATTTTCCATTCATAGGCAGGTTTGGAGGGTGGCGTTGCTCCTCATGATGAGTTCAAGGGAAAAATGGGTAGGAGCCTCCTATTTCAACAGCAGTTTGACAACAGCAGTGAATCCCAAATTCATCTGCACGCCACTTCTCCAGTGAGAAAACACCAACACTGGGTCTTTTTTTCCCACCTCTTTGTGGATAAGTGAGTCACTGTTCACTGTAAAAAGAAAAGAAAAAAAAACCTCTTTTGTTCAAATCTGCTCGTGCATCCTTTCATGCACGCACACATGAACAAACACAGACTAACATCTAAGTACCAAGCGCCAATGGAATGCAGTGTGAATGAAGAGTATGCATATAACAGTATATACAAATGTGCCAGTGTTGAGAACCTCTGATCCACAGCTCCCTGGCTGTTTTACATATACATTTAATAGATACACTGTATGTATGCCTATATATTCAATATAAGCAATTCTCTTTGATCAGCAAAAAGCTGAGCATATGATTTCCATGCAAAGTCAGGGACTAACTGCCAACTTCTCACTCTTTAATTATGCTAATTGGGCTGGATAATGTCCACTGTAACTTTTCTCTGTGTCACTCTCTTCCCCTCTCTGTCCTCCACACCTTTGTTCTGTTTCTATAGAGCTGCTGTGGGTTAAAGAGATGCTGTGGGGAAGAAGCGCACATGTCCACTGAATTTTTTAAAAGTACCTTTGTATTATCTTTTCTGCATAATGCTTGTCTTCATGCATAGTACAATACCTTTAACTGCAGCTGTTTGTGTACTCTGAGAGAAAGAGCAATAGAGGGCCCCAATTAATAACAGTTACATAAACCATCTTCCTCTTCCCCGTGCCTCCCCAAGTCTTTAATATGCACCATATGAAACCACATAAATCAGCCACTCAATGAATAATTGAGACGTCCTCGCTGACACTCTTTCAAAAGTGTGCACCACCGCCCGCACTGGTCTGCCATCCCCAAGAGAAATGCAGTGTGGGAAATGTGTTAGCACCTTTAATTTCTTTATTAGCCACTGGGTATAGCCGGGTTGGCCTGGGAGACTTGTGGCTGCCGAGGCAGCAAGCTTTACATTCAGACCTGCTCAGTTTCACTCTGATTGGCTCGAGGCTCAGACCACACGTTGATGAGATAATGCATCCATATGTATTAATGTGAACTTGTGAATGTGTGCGTGTAGCGGTGTTGCATTCGAAGACAGGCAGATGATCTGTATCTTTGACGCCTGTAATGCTGATGAGCATTTTTCTACGCGCGTGCGCCGTCACGCACGTACAGGAGTGCGAGTGTGTGCGGACGTGCATGTCAGTGATTATGGTTATGATAATGGCTGGTTGGTGACAGAGGGAGATAACCATTATGTTGATGATGGCAATGATGAATGTTTTACAATGACGATGATGATAATTACAATCGTTGTCTTCGTCTTACTTCCATCAGTCGTAGATTAAACACCCTCGGGACGGCGCGGAGGCTGCTTTTACTGCTGCGGCACGGGCACCGCATCAACTTCATCGGGATCATTTACATTACATCTCCATTTTAACCACTTAAGTCAGTGCTCTTATCCAGAGCGATTCACAATGGGGAGGTTGAGGTTCAGTGTCATGTTCAATGGCACTTAGATAAGATGCATAGCTGCTGATGGACACGCGTTGGGCATGGCAGGGCTCTAAACTGTGGCCTTTTGGCTCAAGGAGTAAGGACAAAATATAAGCGACGCCTGTGCAGTATAAGGCAATATAATACAATAAATCTTCACTATACACTGCCTATTTAATAAAGCCTAAACGTTTAGCAACATACCGATAACTGATGGTGATAGAAATCTAATAACACATATGCTGATATTCTTCTTTTACATACAAGGACAGTTTCTTAGTTACAGCAGTGTATTGCTGCCGCGCTGGCAAAGAACATTTGTTCCTTCTATAGTTTTATTCAACATTTTTAATCTGGGCAAAAACATGTTTCTGATAACTAGTGAGCCCTCTAACAGTTTGAAGCCAGTATCGTCTGTGTGTGCAGTGTTAGACTGGTGATCTGTGCGTGTCGCCCAGTGTGAGCTGGGATAGACTTCAGCTCTCCACAACCCTGCACATGAGACCTGAGCGGACCTCGGCTGTGCCTTATCCCAAGCACAAAATAAAGCTTAATCAAACAATATAAACTTTTACAAAGTCCACTCTTTAGGCATAGACTGAATCTTGTTCTTGTTAGAACAGCAAATGGAATTTTCTTGTTACTTGCCCACTTATCGTACCATAAGGAGAAAAGTTCGTTAAAAAGAGAGATATATGACTATAAAGCCACCTTGCTTTGGTATGAAGCCCTGAGTCCCTAAACAGCCCACCATTTGGAGTCTGGTCGGGGGGATTTTTTTTACTTTGCCGCAGCGTGCCTCATACCTGTTTATTGAGTTTTCACTCTGCTGATAGGTGCTGCAGTTCGTTTCATCATGCTGCATCTTTTTGTCCCCCCCGTTCGCATCCTCTGGATATTTAACCCTGCTCAGCACAGCAAAGAAACACAGAGCTGCACGGGCTCTTGAACGGCGCTCAGCAGTCAGAGCGGGTGTGAAGTCCCGCTGTGTCACTTCATCAGTGAGCTGCCCTCCAATAAAAACTTCAAAGGTGTGTCGTTAGCGAATGGAAATGGTTGGGAGGGCTGGGGTGGGGACTTCGCTCTCTGCCCTCTCTCCCTGCGGGGATAGGGTGGCGGAATCAGGATTTGGCAGGTGACGGCATTGTCCCTTCGAGGGAATCAGGAGGGAGTGTGGTGATCTCTGCTTTCGCCTCAAGACATCTGATTGGATCCTGGGCTGGAGCATAATTTGTCCGTCTGCCTCGCCTCCCCTCCGCTCCCCGCTCTGATCTCTCTGCTCCCTCTCCCTTGCTTGCCTCAATTTATACCTCCCCATTTTGTTTGTGTCTCTAATTGTCTGCCTCTGCCTCTCATGCTTCATTTTCCCCATCACTCCACGTCCCCCTCCCCTCTTTCTTTCAGTCACATTCAGGTCCGCTTTGCTCTACATCCTCCAGTCCCCGCCCTTACCCTCAATCATTTGCTCACTGCTTCCTTACTACGCTCAAAGCCAATTATCAGGACTTGTCAGTGACTCATTCATTCACATGAAAGAGGGGAGAGGGAAAGAGTCTCCTGCCGTGACTGAATTTTTAGTCAAGTGTTTAAGGGAGGACACACGAAGAGGAGGAGTGAGAGGGAGGGAGCTGACAGGACAAGAGAGTGGGAGATGAAGAGAACAGAAAAAGGGAAGCAGTCGTGATGAAAGATGGAGATAAGAGCTGCGGCTTGTCCTGTTTTCCCCCCGCTGTGGCGTCAGATAGTTTTTCCAAGGTAGCCTCTAACTTAGACGTTGAGTGCTTGTGCTGAGTACTCAAGTGATAAAAAGCCAACAGTGTCTGGTGTGTTGATGGCTGTTGAGGGAAGAAAGCCTGGGGAAAAGAATGAGCTGTCCGACAGGCTTTCAAAGCCAAATTTTACATCGGTGGGATTCCATCTTTGTCTGGGATGCCCAATGAGCGGTTAACCTCTTGGCATTTTGGAGCTGAGTACCAGCATCCAGACTTTTTCACAGGCCTTACTCACTATATCTCTACGTCTCTCTTTGACTGGAGCAACATAGCATCAAAACCCACTGTGATTTTAGACAGTACAGACAGAGTACAGGCAATCGTCTCATAAACACTGCTTCTGATGGGAATCACTGGATTGCACTGCAGTATTTCTCTGTTATATCCTTCGAGTTTTGGTGATCTATTGTAGTAGTAGTAAGATTTTTGACTGACTTGCTTATTACTCGTGTTTCTAAAAGCGTTCTAGGTGAGCACAGTTTGCTCGTAAATGGCTTCATTCGTCGTACTCAGCGTCCCAACTTTTCAGGAATCGGGTTTGTAACATCCCTTCCCATGAGGTGTGTCTGCATTTTAAATAAAGCAGCTGTTAATTTGTCCTGATAATGCTGCAGATGTACAAGCTGTCTGCCTCCCAGCACCATTTAAAAAAACAACAATAACAAAAAAAATCCTGTCTTTCTAAAGCACCGCTATGCACTTAGGGATTGGTAGCAGGTGCGCTGTTGTTTGCCGAATGATGTGACATTTTCCTCAACAGTAAAATAGAAAACAGAACATTTTAATAATGGTTCCCTTTCACGTTTGAGAGTTGTTTTTGACAGGGATGGAGGAGAGACTGGGGGAGTCTCTTAAAGCGTGTGGAAAAGCCCTCCGTTGTCGCTCTCTTTTGGTTTCAGGTATTACATTTTAATGAGAAGGACCCTCCTTGAAACAGCAGATGCTCATATATTACGTACTAATGGAAGCAGCACAGGAGTGATCCATTGATGTGTGCGCCACGAATTTCCAATTCTGGGAATATTATCCAGGAGACGGCTTCCATAGCACGTAATGAAAATGCGTCTCCCTAATCCTTCTGGTCAGTTAGGTGTAACTCTTTGTTTGCCAGTGGCTTCTTCTGGGTGCGGTTTCCTTGCTGAAGGAGACTAAGTCAAGGATAAGGTAATTGATGCGGCAGATTTTAGGGAAGACCTTCCTTTCCACCTCTGCATTTAAGAGCTCACTTCTCCCTCATAAACCTCCCCAAAGCAGAGACTGAGGGTGGAGGACACACTAAAGGTGAATGCCTTTATTTTATCTGCCAAAATAAATATCTCCTCCTTTATCGGTAGACGGGCAGTGGTGGAAAGTGGAGCTTGCTTCGGCCAGTGGAAGGGTATGATTCACCTTATAAAAAGCCTTATATCCCCTGCAGCGCCGCTGAATCCACAAAGTTAATCAAAAGGAAAGAACAATAGTCTCGTGGTGTTCGGTGTTGCAGGTTTGTATCTTTCATCCGCTTCCACGTAGCAACAGAGCAGCTGAGTTTGGATTATTTTGGTGTCGCTCGTCGCTTCATCTTGCTGCCACGATGATGCTAGAAGTTGATGTGCTTCTATGTGGACTCAGTCATCCAATCAGCTGTTAATTTCAACACAGTCCACAGTCATCATAAGATGATTTCTTTTCTGTCCGCTACACCTCCGTTTTCTCCTCCTCCTCTTCGCTGTTTCCTTTCCACCTATTTTTCTTGCTTCTTTACGAGTTTAACTGCAGTTGCCCCTTGTCTTGCATGTCTTTAGTTCCTCCTCCTCCTCTCCACGCTTCTAACAACATTCTTCCACCTCCCTCCTCCTCCTCCTCCTCCTCCTCCTCCTCCTTCTCCTTGTCTCCATCCTCATCTGCATCCACTGGCTCTTCTCCTCACAGTGTCTAATTCTGTGGGATTTCAGGAGGGACAGAGCTCTAAAATAAACATCCTCACTGCAGTCAAGGTAGTAATCACCCTTTCTCTTTGTCTCTGGCTTTGTCTCCCCAAGCCTGCTTTTTCTCGAGCTCTCTGTTTTATTTTAATTTTTTTTTTTTTTTTTGATGATCACTTTCAGAGCACTAGTGAGTTTAAGAGGTCTCAGCTCTGATGATTTAATATCTTTTGATTGGATATGTTTATTCCTTTATTAGATATGCAGCAGAGATACGACATCCAACAACCACTCCCAGCCACATACAAACTGGCGACATTATGTGTTAGTCAGCATCCCCCATCCACCAGGGCACCACGTCTCTGATTGACTTGTTGGTCATTAACTAAATAATTATTATGATTAGTGATATCTTTGGTGCTCAGTACTGCAGACAGTGATGGAAACCCGATGATGATGCTGGATGTCAGAGCATTACCAAACTTATTACAATTCGTCCTGTTGAGAACATGAATCTCTGTCCCAAATTTCATGGTAATCCATCCAATAGTTGGTCTGAAACCAACTTTGTGACCACCAAAGTTGGTAGGATCTGTCCTCTGGATGCCAAAAATTTCATGCCAGTCAATCTGGTAGTTTTTAAGTGACTAATGTTATCAACCCTAGAGACCTGCTGCTAGCATGGCTAACAGATACCTCGTTTGCCTGGATGGGGCATCGCAACACGTCTTTCTTCTCCTGCGGTCCTTTCCCCTCCTCCCCTTTATCCAAACCTCCAAATTGATTCTATTTTCTGCCTAAGTAGGCAAAAGTTTTGGCCTACACTGATCCGTGTATAGGGAGGTTGGTTTGGTTTGCGTTGGTTTGCCTTGGCTCGCTGTCTTCTTTCACTCTCACTCTGATCAGCACCTTGAACCGGTGTTACATTTATTTTAAGTCAACAGAACATGCTGGAACAGGTCAGAGATTGTTATTCATTGTGATAAATCTCTAAGTGGAAATGGGTTTGCACAGCTTTTACCACAACTCCCATAGTTAGCCTGTCTGTCAGATGAGGGAACAACAGAGCGCGGTCTTCTCAGAGAGATACAGCAGGGAGTAAGACATCATTATCATCTGCACTTCCTGCAAATCTCAGCTGTGGCTCACGACTGCACCCAGTTCCACCTGCTCGCTGGAATACCCTCAGGCTAAAGATCTAGTTGAATGTCAAGCAAAGCAAAAGCTGCAATTATCCGTTCACAGGCTTCCTGTTTCAGATCTCGGTTTCTGAAGTTACCTCGCTGTGTGCAAGTGCTCTTTTTCCCGTGGAAGACGTCGTGCTGTGTCTGTTACCCTGGATAAGATCCTCCTCAGCTTCATGTGGGTTTCCACCAGGTGCTGGAGTGTTTCCACACACTTCACTCGTGCAGTTAGTTACTTTGAATCATGCATGATTGTTGATGCGTGTAGGTCGACCTCAGACCAGCTCGTAGCTGCTGCGCTGATCGTGGTCTAAATGAATAAATGAAAGCATGTTTCTGCTTTCTCTTTTTTTTTTTACATCTGGAAAACACAGAGCACAGCTTTAATTACAGTGTCTGGCACTGATCTATGGCTATTTTCTTACAGTCTTTATCATTTCTGTGTGCATACATATGTATTGACTGAGCCAGGAATTCATTCAACAGACTGAAGTGAGCATGTAAAAAAAAGCTCAGCATTAATATTTAAAGAAACATCAGAGAACAAATAAGAGTTATTCAGTTGATGAAAGTGACGACAGTCCAGATCAGACGTGCTTTTGTGCTGCACTTCGAGTCTGAAGGAGTGGTTGGACTTCATGCAAGAACTGCTCGTAATGAACGGGTTTGTTCTCAAGTGGCAAACACAAGATATGTAAGAGAATTTGCTGCATTCGCATTCGATTTTCAGACTTTTCCCTTCAGTATGAATGAAATTCAGGACTCATGTCTGCCCTGCTTCATGGAATGGAAAACACTTGTTTGACTTAGAAAATGTACCAAAATCACCTGAAAAATATAGGCTGACAAAAACAAACTTAATATTCTGTTCACTGTATCATTTGCTGAGAGGTTCAAGGTTTTGGCACACCTTGGCGATGAAACTCAGAGGCACTCAGACTTTGCCTTCCAGTCTTTGTGCAGGTCGCAGTCCACGGGAACATCCTCCATGGCTGCATCCATCAGTGCAAGGTCACCTTCTCTATGATATTCTATCGTCCATCTCCGTGACTGTCACATCGCGCTGTACCATCTTCCACTTAAGTCACGGCTGAACCACTTTGCTTTTCACAGCACGGCTCTGCTCTGATGACACGTGGCGTCACAGCGGTGTTATTAACATTTACTAATTGTTACTTCAAATCAAATCAAACTTTATTTATATGGCACTTTTCATACTTAAAAGCAACACAAAGTGCCTCACAGAGGCTAAAAAAACAACAAAAAAGAAAACCCAGCCCTCCCGCCCCCATAAAGACATTCAGGGACATGTAAAGACACACATTCACAGACACGCACGCACACACACACACACCAGCGCACATACCCATACGGACAAGGCAAGGAATAAGCCACCTTTGGGGGCCATCCACACTGAGAGGGTCCCCGGCCCATGACTAGGGAGCACCGCCCGAGACCACCCCGACCAAGCCAGACAGGAGGCCCCACACCAAGGTGCAGAGGCCTCCAGCCATCCAGGCCAGAGCCGTCGCCTCAGCAGCGCCCCCATCAGTAGACCAAAAGCAGCTCCCAGCGTGGGGAGGCCCCCATGAGGAAACGCTGCAGCTAAAAACCAAGGGACTAAGACATAAACTTGTCCTCTAACATGATTACCAACTAAATGAATTTTGTTTTCGTCTGCTGATTTCTGACAAAAGGATTTGCGCGCTGTGAAATTCCTCTCTTCACTCTCAGGCGACGCCTTTGTGAATGACACTGTCGCACAAGCGGAGCGGAGCAGCTGATCAGATCTCACGAACGTGCGCCTCCTCGTGAACAGGTGGCATTCGTCTAATTGAAATGAGCCATTTACAGCAAGGTTGCGCAGTTTAAGAGGGTTTGGTGAAGGTGACTTGGAGCTCTTGAATGAAAGTCATACAGTGGGAAATCCATCATGCAGGAGGAAGAGACAACTTTCTGCATCTACCTCGGTCTCGATAGAAAAAAAATGCACTGCAGTTACTGGATGAGAAATGGTTCTGTTGTGACTTTGGAGCAGCACGCACTCTTTTTCTTTACCTTTCACTTTGCTTGGCCTGAAGCTGAATGCATTGAGTTTGCAGTAGGTGAGTCAATCTCGTGGGAAAAATTGGTACACTGAAGAAGTGAATTACAGCATTTCCCTGCTTTCCTTTCTCAGCATTATAAATCGCTGATGCTTCAATAACCAACAGTGGATTTTCCGTCTTGTGTTGACTCATTGAGGTTATATTTTCATCACACGTGTTATTATGCTTTCTCAGATATTCTCATAAGCCATTTAAATACAGACAATAGGACTGCGTCCATCACAGCCCAGCTTTCAATAACAGCCAAAACCCATAAACCCTTTTCCACGAGGTCCCTCTGAAGCATGATTAGAGACCCCGTCCCCATTTGAAGACGGCTTTTATTGGAGATATCAAAGCTTCGGTGCACAAATATTCAAGGATGCCGCAGTTTGGACGTTGCCAAGATTTAGAGATAATGAAAGACTATTTGTGATTAGTCAGGAGGAGCGAGCTGGTAGCTGTGTGCAGAGGCTAATGCGTTGCCATAAATAAGTATGCCAATGAGACGGAGTAAAGTGGATTAAGCTCGCTGTGCTAATGCTGCCATATGTGTAGAGCCATTTGATGTCTGAGAAATTACAGACACTATGGGGCTGAGTCTATCGCCACATCTATACTAATATGGCCACATGTGGCTCTATAACGTGTTGTGCATGCAGTAAGGACGTGTCACCGTGCGCACCTGCTGCTGTCTGGTCTTTGAAGCAGGCTGCACAGTGTGTTCATTATGGGTTATTTAGAATTATGATGAGGGTAGTTCATTTTTGACCCCTGATACAACTTACACCAGGACATGTCACTGGAATCTAACTTTTAGGTCCGTGAAGTCAGATATTAGAAGTAAATCAGAGCTGTACATTAAAGCTGCATTTGTATGTGTGGAAAGGTTATTCGTCATGCTGTGAGGGCTTTATGTTCAGCGAGGTATTGCAGCACACCATAAGGAATATTTGAAACAGCGCAGCACACAACACCTTTCTTTCCTCAGTTGAGCCTCAGTGTAGAGACTAAATCATGAAATGCGCAGCCCTTGACTTAATGCTACAGTCATTTTTCAGCGTGATCATCACTTTCTCTTTGACGTGGCCTGTTGTGAAGGTGCAATATCACAGTGCTCTGTGTTTTTCCAACCTGCTTTTGCACATTAACACTTGTGACAAGGCCAGGCTAAAGTTGTGAATTATGGAACAATGATTTAGATGATATGTGAAAAATATTTCTACCTGTCGCTGCCAAACTCACTCCATTGATTGTTTTGCCTTATGTATTTGGCCATCCATCAAGATCTTAAAATACTGGAACTTCTTTTTTTTTTTTTTCTCTTCATGCTTGAAATGTCTCCATACACAAAAAATAAAAACCAAAAAAAGCTGTGATTCCATCCTGAAAGAGGCATGATGGCCCAGTTTAGTCAGGAAAAAGCTACAAGAGGGCATAGCACACACGCACGCACACACACGCACACACCCAGAAGACACCAAGTCCTCCTCTTAACTTGCAGGAAAGAAGTTGATGAAAACTTAGATGTGCTTCTGTAGGTCAGACACAAAGTGCTGAGATGACAAGTCTCCAGTCCATTAGCGGCCTTGTCTGCTCCCATCTCGTCAACCACTACTGTCATTTACTTCTTTCCTTTAGTGCAGCTGCTCTTCATTCAGCTTACTGTATATCAGGGCTTTTCAAAGTTAGTCAGCCGGACTACAATGACACCTCTGCCTTTCACGTCAGTTCTGTCTCACATCGGAGAGCGGATAAAAAATGGTATTCCCCCTGAGCATGTTATTCTGTATTCTGTGATTATACTGCAGATAAAGAGAGGGTTAACTGATAAAGAGCAAGAGAAGCAAGCATAGGATGAGAAAAAATGGTGGTATTCTTTCTCACCTCCCACTTGCTCAGTAGACGTCCATTTAAATGATGGTACATGCTTTTAGATCATTCATGCGACTACACAGCGAAGTGTCATTTTCTGATATCTTTTTCGAACATTAATGACGTCTAGACGTGCCTGTCACTTACGTTGAAATGTTATTAATGAACGAGACATTTAGGACAGCTAACAAAGCTTCAGCTGTCAGTCTCGCCTTAATGGCTGTCCAAAATGTCACATTTTTCGTGTTCGCCGCGTGGCTTAGATTGCACATGCTGAGGAAAGATCGGCGAGCGAGGGAACAGTCATTTCAAAACAAACAAAAAAACAAGAGCTCTTATTATTCACTTGCTCCTGTGTCCGTCAAAACGTCTCTGAGGTTGACATGAACACAAAATGTGGCAGAGTTCCTGTTTGTCTGAAAAGTTAAATTACCTTTCATGAAGTGCTATTGTAGTGCCGCATAGCCATTTAATGACAGCCACAGCCCCATTTGCCTTTATGAGCTGCACTGTAGCTTCTTTTTTAGCCATGCTAGCAGCTCTGGGGATGGCAGCCTGGGTTGGTCCACCACTTTGTCATAGTCCTGAAAGAAAGAGTCCTCAGCACTTCTACGGCCTGTGTCCATATACCGTTTTTTTTTTCCTGCTAGGGTTTGACAATTTCAAACAAAGCTGAGCCCCGCCCTCGGTCAAACACGCAGAGGAGAGGACGGAGAAGCTAGCGCGACATTGTAGCGAACTCTTAGTGTAGTTTTTTCTAATTCATTCGATTCATGGTCAGCAGGGTGATGAGTCCCACCCCTGATATATGATTGGTTGCCTGAAAAGGCAACTTTCAACGCACATAAAGCTCGGGGCGTTCTGTAAAAAGCGCTTTTTCCCACATCAGTGCATATGCTCTTTCCTCATTGGACACAATGTCTCCACCTGTCCAATGAAATATCTCAAATCTACATGATGAATTGGCTCAAATTCTTGTACAGATGTGATAATTGTTTAAATGAGGGAATAACAAAGCACATTTTTAGACAGTCTCTCCAGGAAGTCCATTCATTGGTACATCCCAAGTCTCTTAAATTACATCCATAGAGAAATGAGACGTCTGTTTCTCATGACGTCAGTGGGCTTTAACTTGAAATGTGCACTGCACTAATACTAGTAAAAGGACAGCGGTATCACACCAGAGCAGCAGTGTTTCCTCTCTGTTAAACAAACACCTGCAAATGAATAACTACCTGCGTCCTGTCTTTACACTGTGTGCTTTGCTCTGCTCGGAGGCACAGGAACCATTTCTACCGGCAGGAGGCATTTCTATTATTTATTCATTATTTGCATTGTATTGATATTCTGAATGCAAAAGCATTATTTAACAAGTCTGAATATGATTATGGTGTCTTTTGAACACTGGAAATCACTCATTAGGCTAAATGTTGAGGGAAATTGAAATTATGTAACCCATCAGCCTCACATGTGGCTGAATGAAGATGGCGATAAATGATGTAAAAAGTGCTGACTCTCCTCCTCTGAGTTTGATTGTATCCATAGTGGGAGTTAATGAGGGAAATAACCGATCATGAAAAGAACAATCTGTCTCATAAATGGAGAAAATTGTTTGTGGTCCTTTTGTTGTTGCGACCTTTAATTAACGTACGTGACTGGATGGTGAATCAGAAAATAGCTGCATCGTCCAATCAACAACTGATACCCGATAAAGAATGAAAAAACAGAGCTTGAGTTAGAAGTTTTAATGTTGATAACTGAGAAAAGTGAGCGTGAATGTTGAATTGTCAAATTTGGAAAACTGCCCCATGCCGTTCCCCCAGTCTTAGACCAGCGGCGAGCACTTCCTTCGCTGTTTCCTGCTGCGTGCTTCTCTGCGGGTTCAGCGGCTGCTGCTGCTGCGGTCTGTTCGGGTGACGCACTTCAGTTTATCCATTCTTTCTTGACTTTTTGCTGTTTTCTTTCTTGCCATTGATGGCAGAGCAGTAATGGACATCGCAGACGCTTTTAGGACCGTATGTGTTGTGTATGGAAGGGAACATGCAGTTCAGCATTATGGCGCCCTTGCGTTTTTGTTGGCTTGATATTTGCCCGGTGGGGGGGAGCTATGCCTCCGTGCCTATGGTCGATTTTTCAATCAATTTCTGTTTTCATATCTGAATCAAGTTTTTTTTTGGCTGGGCATTTTGAAATTGGATTCTCAGAAGCGGTTCCGCTCTCTCTTTTGTCTCTGTGTGTTCCCTGTTTACTACTGTGAAAACAGAACCCATCTCCCGCTCTTTGTCTCCCTCTCTTTCTTGTAAACGCCTCATCTTTCCCCCTCTCTCTGTGCTGCCTCTGTCTTTCTTGAGTCTGAATAAAGCAGCTAATGGTGCATGGAAATGGTAGCGGCACAGTCATGCCTATAGACGGGCTCTTTCTCTGTTAAGGCCTGCAGAATGTAAGTGAAAATACACATTTACATGGATGAGAGGAAGTCATTCTTTCACCCGTCTCATTTATTGACTCTATGGTAAGGCGCTGTCCGGGCTTAATGACAAATATGTTGGCTCAGAAAAAAAAGAAAAAACTGAAAATGATCTTTACACAACAGCGTGCTTTTGTTTGGTTTTTTTTATAATGGAGTCATGCTTTAGTTGCCTGTATGCTGCTGCTGCTGATTGTGATGATGATGATGATGATGATGATGATGATGATGATGATGATGATGATGATGATGATGATGATGATGATGATGATGTGTCTTACCTGTCCTCAGGTGTACATCCGTATCCTCGACAACGAGTGGAATGTTTACCGGCGTTACACCGAGTTCAGGGAGCTCCACAACCACCTGAGGTCTCAGTTTCCACAGGTGGACACCTTCAGCTTCCCACCTAAGAAAGCCATAGGCAACAAGGTGAGCTAAGAATAACCAGACCTGTGTGTGTGACGGACTGTTGGCCGATCTCTGGGACAGTGTCTCTCAAGTTGAAGTGACTGATTGCCATACCCATCCCCTGCTACTGTCAGTCTGTCTGTTCTTATTCGGGGTATAACGCAGCTTAAAACAATAACGGTTGCACATTGACCGTTCAGACTGGTTTCAAAGGAGCAGACTTACCAGTTCTAGCTCTCAACTGTTTTTTTTTGCTGAAATAACAACTGTTGCTGACAGATTATACTAACATTAGTAAGCTCGTGTTGTGTCGTATGGAACTGACTTTTTAATGTTTCCATCTGAGTCGCTCTAAAATGAGGATCTTAAAAAGGGCTCTTAATTATGCACTCGATGGCTACATACATGGCGTTGTGCTAAAAGAGTAAAGCTACATGTCCGAGGCAAAAGCCATTATTGATGATCCACACAGAAGACGTGGATATAAAGAAACAGCATTATTCTTGTGTTGCAGTGCATCTGTTTGTGTGCAGCAGAACATTATTTTGGGTTGCTTAGGCTGCGGTTACTGAAGTGTAAACTGTTCTAAATCCAATAAAGAGTAGAACAAAGCTGCAAACGTTCTCTTACACTCTGATAAAGTTGCATCAGGCTTCCACACAGAAAGAACAGAGAGTGCATGTGCTATCATGAGCGGGGCTTTTCAGTTAATGAATACAGTAATCTGTAGGTACAGTATTTAGCCAGTTAGCTCGACATGCTAACATTTGCACCTTATGCTCTTTAATTAAATGCAGCGTTTGCTTTTATTACGGCTCTCATTTGCACCTGCCATGTTTGGCATGTGAAGCAATGCAAAGCTTGACAGACTTGCCATGCCTGGTTATGGTTGCTAAGCTCTGATTGGACAACCGTTGGCCGTTCAGGGAAGGAGTTTAGTGGAAGGTCGATTTTCACTCATTATGATAAAAATCTATAATCCCTGTTGAGCAAATAAAGCTGTTGTCAGATGGGGTTAATCACAACTGTCATCACGCCTTCTTTCTCATCATCTTTTTCTATTTTGCTCACACGCACACACGCACACACGCACACACGCACGCACACACGCACACACGCACGCACGCACGCACACACGCACACACACACCACCTCACTCTTAATCTACAGGGAACAATCGTTGCTCCAGGTCTGCATGGCACACTTACTTCTCTAGTTACTAGAAGAACTCCTCTCTGTCTGTCTGTCTGTCTGTCTGTCTGTCTGTCTGTCTGTCTGTCTGTCTGTCTGTCTGTCTGTCTGTCTCTCTCTCTCTCTCTCTCTCTCTCCCTCCCTCCTCCTTACCCCTCTCCCTCCTTTTCATCCTGTTCTCTCCTGTCTCCCTTTAACCGTTAGGAGATAATATGGTTCTGACCCCGATTCTCTGGCTAGTTGGATTTGATGCTGCCACAGCCAAAAGCTGTGGTCTGACTCCCCACCTTCAAAGACACTGCTCTTTCACGGCTAGAAACTGGACTGAACGCTGAGTTGCAGAAGCTGCAAATGTGAGAAGAGGCTTGGTGTGTATGTGTACGTGTGTGTGTGTGTGTGTCTCTGTATGGGTGTGCATGACCGTATGGGATCATGAGGTAGTGCAAGTGTCTGTCAAAGGCCTAGACAGTCTGTGTCATTGTGTCCTGGAAAGCTCTCTGAAAGCCCATTACTCTGCAGGGTTGTGTGAATTATTGGTTTTTACCATCTCCAGGAAGTCGGCCATCACTGCAGAGAAAGCAGCCATGGCTTTGTGACTCTGTGACCACATTTTAAAGCAGGAACGCCACACGAAGCTGCAAGGAGCAGCACACACTGAACAGTTACCTTACACTTTCTGTAAAGTCCAGCAGAGTAACGGACCACAGCATGACATAACGGTAACCTGACATCCAGTGTCTGGGTCTGACCCGCTCTCAAGTTTATACTCAAATTGGGGGAACATGCAAAAGATCAACATTTGGCAAATGAATCTAACATCATTCATGCATGCTGCAGCTTAGCAATTTTCAATAAAGCATCGAGGTAGAGGAGAATCTTTAGTACACCACAAACTAGTGGATATTATGAAATCCTTCGAGCTGTAAAATTAATTAAGTTGAATAATTTTTGCACATTTATAAAATGAGCTGCTCCAGCAACAGAAGTTTTGGAGAAACTTGTCATCAAAAAACAGAGCTCAAGGCCTCTGGGCCAGCCTGAAATGAAATGAGGGAGCAGGTGGGGGGCTTTATAGCTTAAAGATTTGATAAGTACCAGATTGGAGAAGTGTGTGTGTGTGTGTGTGTGTGTGTGTGTGTGTGTGTGTGTGTGTGTGTGTGTGTGTGTGTGTGTGTGTGTGTGTGTGTGTGTGTGTGTGTGTGTGTGTGTGTGTGTGTGTGTGTGTCTGTGTTTAATGGGTGTGTGTGTGCATGCAAAACATGAATTTCTCTGAAAGCTGAAGCTGCACAACATAAAAGAGTAGTTATACTGTTTATGTGTGTGTTTGAGGGAAAGGCTCTGAATTGGCTGCCTGTGTCTCTCTGTGTGTACAACTATGTTTTTATATCTAAGAAGTGAGTCTTTGCAGCAGACAGTGTGTATTTTGTATGTCCCTGTGTGTTTATTGAGTGTGTGTTTTTATTAGTAATCAGCATGCCTGCTGCTATGAGTTTCCCTGTTATTTCAATCCAGTCATTGTTTGTTTCTGGCTCTCTAGGAGTACTTTTGATTGTCTGCTACCTTTTTCTTCCAGTGAAGTGGAGAGAAAGCTGGAATTTTAAATAGGCCGAAGGCCAGCAGATATTACTGTTGGTGTATAGATGTGCTAAAGGGAAAGAAATAGGCAGTGGGTGTAAATAATACTGATTCAAAATAGAAAAGAGGTGATTGACTTGCACAGTCAAGAACTGGCCTCTGTCTGGCCATTAAACACTCCTAATGTAGCAGGATCCACGTCCTGCTACATTATCCTAAAACTGGGGGATTATATAAGAAATTGGCTCATGCATACCCAGTTAACTCCCTTAAAGCTACAGTAAGAATGAACTTTAACCTTCATTGAGATTAGTTGTAAGGAGCCATTACAATGGAAAATGTGTTGCTGTCTCAAGTCTGGATTCATTCAACAAGGTACAAAGAGTAGCAACCTGTGCATCAACCAACAGAAAGGAAAGGGGTGATGCTTGTGGCTACTGCTAACTATGCGTAGGTATGTTTACGTTCAGCTCATTGCAGGTCAACTTTTTTCCCCACATTGGAACAAATTTCGTAAAAAAGTGACGGCCTTATTGCATTAATATGTTTGCTAGCAGTCCTGTTTCCTTGCTTTTGTTGGAGTTTTGCTACATTACATTGTAGCATTGCAGATTGATGGAAGGGGTCCAGTCTGTCCTGACCGTGATCGTCGATTAGCCAAAAAGTCATCGTGCAGGATCAGTTTTTTCTCCAACTCCATCCTCTTTACTCCTTGGACCCACCATCAAACTGCTCCAAGCCTGGCCGTTCCCTGGAGCCGACAGCAGCCACTGGCCAGACTTACAGGAGGCAACTCTGGAGTCACTGAGATCTGTTAAACACAAGATGCTCCATTTGGGTCTATTTTCATTGGCCAACTGCTCTATTGAGTATTTTTGTCTGGCATCCTGAAGTGGACTTTTTTTTTATTGAGATAAGGACTCATTCATCGGTTGTTGAACTGTGGGTTTTGTGTTGAGCACCGACTGCCTACTTGCTGGAGGTCTGAGTGCAACAGGAGTCTGTTCACACTGATGTAGGTTAATGGAAATAAGTGAAAGTGAAAATCTTAAAAAGGCTAATTCGACCTAATTAAATGTTTGGTTTTTATTTGAAAGTCTGACACCCACAGTGTGCTCACGTTTCTGATGCAGTGCTCTCATGAATGCTGCAGAGTTTGTTATCTGTTTCTACTGAACATTGAATTGAAATGCTGCCACGCATGCGGTAAGGCATGAGTCAAAACAGCACATAAAGCGCACTTACAGTCGTGTCACACTCAGTATATGTTGACATGTGATGATAATGAGTTTATTTACAGTGCGTCCAACCTCGTTTGACAGCTTCTGGAAGCATTTAGTTGAAGTCTATGACAGAACCTGTGTTGATAAAAAGGTGTTGCTGCGAAGCATCTTCAGTCTTAGTCCATCTGTTTTCTTCTGTCTTCCTCTCTGTTCGTGCCTATTTCTATAGTTTTCTCATCTGTCTCATGCCACTATCTGCCGTTCTGCGTTTTTCTCACTTTCATCAGTTGCAAGTGACACTTTCGCTGCAGAGTTTTGCAAATCCAAAGCCGACTTTGATACACACACGTACACATACATTAAACGCACATGGGGGCCTCTCGGTATTATGTGTGGCTAATGATGGAGAAATGTTAATGTTAGGAATGGGTTACTTGGTGTGATGTGGGAGAAAAAAGGCCTTCAAAAGCCTTTTAACAGCACCGTGAATATGTGCTCTGCCATGGTTCGCTCTGCTAAGGATGAAACACACGAACTGTCAGTGGAGATCAGGTAGCAGGGGAAACGTGTGCGCACACACCCCATGCTAAGTGTATTACATGTCAAGAACTCTGGGTTTCATCTCACACACACACATACACTTCCCAAAATGATTGACAGCTCAGAGAGAAACACAGCTGTGGATGTCAAAGCGCATCTGCTCCGCTGTGGATTTAAGTCATTAGAAATCTTCTGGTAAACGTGCACATGCACATACCTGTAACATCTAATTTACACACATACACACACACTGACTTGTCGTGCAGTTTGCGTGCCAGTGCCCTGTGATTGGACTGTTTAACTAATCTCCTGCCTTGGTTGGTGTCAGGACTCATCACTAGTGCAACACAGGAAGGGAAGGTGAATCACGGCGGTGTAAACCACACCTAACTCCAGCAGTGTGTACATGAATCACATCTGACGAGACGGGAATTTTAACCCACAGTCTCAAAGTTCTCAATCTTTGGGATGCTTTTGAACCTTCAGTGAACCCAGTCATATAGCAACCTTTTATATTGTAATGAGAGAATTGTTTTTCCCGCAGAGTTCTTCTGCCTTATTTTTCAGAATGTTTCCATCATTGTGGAGTTAGTGTCGACGCATGTCAAAGCAGCTTTTTACTGTATCTCCTGCCTGTTTCTTTGGTATTTCAGTCACCTTTATCTTTTCGCTTGCCTACAGTTTCCAGGTGAAGCTGCAGTGACATGAAACATGACTGGTGATGTTCAAAAGCAACTCGTCCGTGTTATTCCGCTACTGTTATTCCGCCTTATTTTAGCCAAATCTTACAAGAAGCCAAACGAGACAAACCCCAGGTTGTAGTTGGAAGTAGACAAGGTGCCGTAACACCTTAATGTCCATCCATCCACCCGTTTTGTATACCGCATATCTCTTTTGGGGTTGCGGGGGTGCTGGAGCCTATCCCAGCCATCAATGGGCAAGAGGCAGGGTACACCCTGGACCAGTCGCCAGTCGATTGCAGGGCACAAACACACAACCATTCACACTCACACTCACACCTAGGGGCAATTTTACAGTCACCAATTAACCTAATGAGCATGTTTTTGGTCTTTGGTTTTTGGGAGGAAGCCGGAGTACCCAGAGAGAACCCACGCATGCACGGGAAGAACATGCAAACTTCACACAGAAAGGCCCCGCCCGACCCGGGAATCGAACCGGCAACCTTGTTGCTGTGAGGCACGTGCACAGCAGCACCTTAATGTCTATAAAGGCATCCTGTAGAGCCAGTTATATGAGTTTTTATATAAAACTTTAACTTTTTTTTTAATGAGGTTTGTTCCAGCAGTAATGGCGGCGGCACATACAGTGAATCAGTAGCTGGATTGGTCTGTACCCCCTCCCACTCCTACCTGCGGACTGGTTATTGGTCACTTAATGAATGTTTCTTTCTCTTTAAGCAGACGACTTCTTTACTCCAAACTTTCCTCTGAAGCATTTTAAGTGTCCTTTTCAGAACTTTGATAAATACGCGCTCATGCGGCAACTTTTCTGCTTTAATGAGGTCAGAGCGATGCACGGCTCACACACAGCTCAATAATATGAAAACTGTGATTGCGTTTCGGAGAAGCTTCATCGTTCCATTTTTTTAATATGTACAACTCCAGGTGGAATTATGTGTTAAGTGAAGTTTGAAATTGTGTCGTTGACAGTTGAGGGACGTTGCGCTCGTTTATCTTCGGGATTAATGTGGGATACACGCAGGACTAAAACATGGCATCAGAATGAAGAAGCTCATTTAAAAACGTTTGCGATGTGAATATTCCTTCATCTTTTTTGTGTCTCTGAGAGGTTACAGCAGGTAGGTATGTGCTGTATGCGGCAGATCCCTTCATTAACATTGCTGAACACCCTAAGCTATCACTGTAAAGAAGAGGCAGAGTTGTGTAAATACTCCTGAGGGAGCCATCAATTGGATTTAGAGGAAAATTGGCTTGTGTCACAGCAGCCAGTGGCAGGGCTGACCCCTGACAGTGTTAGCTGTGGCCCTGCGAGGCCTCGTCGCCATCAAGACTTGGCCTGATTTGACTCATCTGTGCATCTGCGTCTCTCCGTCCTGTTAATGAGTTAATGAGACGCTCGCTCTCTGTGTCTCCAAGTGCTTCAGGCGAAACTGTCCAGCTGCGTAACTTAACAATACAGATGATGTTGAACACACACACACACATGCAGTTGCACACACACTGCCTGTGACAGCTCTTAACCAGCTGATTTGTCAGGGGCCTGGCCAGGCATGCAGGCTAAATGTTCCCAAGTCGCGCCTGTCAAATCACCCCTGATGCTAACGCAGAGACAGAGGGGGGGCAGAATGATTACATCAAAGCCACGTTGTTGTCAGACCCCCAGAGTCCAGCTGTCAGGGTTTCTCACTGGCCGCACCTCATCCAGATTTTATGGCTTATGTCCGAAGGCGTTTGCCATTCTTTTCTGTTCTCGCCCCTCAATATCAATTCCTCTCATTTGACCACTTGTATCAGTCTCCCCTCCTGCTCTTTCAAGTCGCTCGCCTGCCTTAGGCTTTGATAAAAATCGCTTCATTTTCGTCACGGCTTTTATCACCCTCTGTTTTTTCTTTCATGGCTGCAGATGGAGGAGCTACGAATTAAAATAGAGACAAAATGCGGACAAATTCCTGTGGGTGAATGCTGTTTCTGTCACGGCACTGACCGCTCTCGCTCTCAGCAGTCATATACGACTGTGCAGAAGATGTATTTTTATTTTCTCAAGCCTTGACGTCAGCCGTTGAAGAGCGCCCACCGAGCTGCTGAGCTGCATCGTTGTGGTCTTGCTTGGTAGCGGCATGTCTGTACTGATCGCTTTCAGCCATATCAAGTCACTGCTGATGCAAACCCAACAATGCATGCTGCTGCTTCTCATTAAAAGCATTTCACAGGTAAACCGGTGAGAGGCGCTAATTGTGGAGCAGCTTGTGGAGCAGCTTTGTAGCTGGTGTTATGGACATACCTGATGCTAATTGCTCAGTGGCTCAGTTTTAAATATTGCAGGAAGGAACAGTTTTAGCAGAAACAGCCACAGGTAGCCGTGGTTTCTCTTTCAGTCTCTGTTAAAGGGCCAGTGTGCAGGATTTAGTGGCATCTAGTGGTGAGGTTGCAGATTGCAACCAACTATCCTAATCCCGTTCCAAGCATGTAGGAGAACCCACAGTGCCAGCAGAAATCGCAAAAAATGCAAAAGATGTTTGGTTTGTCCATTCCAAGCTACTGTAGAAGCAACATGGTGGACCCTGTGGATGAAGACCAGCTCCGACTGTAGATAGAAAGCTCTTGGTAGATTTGTGTGGGATGCACAGAGAGACCTACTTGTAGACTATAAAGATGATGGCTACCATGAGAGCAGAAGTTCTGCATTTATGCTTTCTTGCCATCTGGCCAAGAGTTAGATTAGAAGATCAATAACACTGATGTCCATCAGTCCACAGCTTAGAGCAGAAAAGAAGAGCGAAACAGCCAGCCTGTTCAATGCTGACAAAATCCTCCCATCAGCACCTTTGAAGCTCACTAATTAATGCTTTTTTCTTCACCTCGTCCATTTTTTCATTATTTCATTTCATTCATTTCATTATTTGATGCTTCCTTAGATACCAGATATTTGTATGAATGGAATTTACCACAATGCAATGGGACTTTCTGACTTTTTTGATCGTCCTATCGAGCCCTGAAAGGTAATCGCGCCAGGAAAAAAAAAAAAAAGTCGCTTACACAACTACCATTTGCCCCCAGCAGTCGTCCCATCTACACATACAAAGAGAGAGAAAGAAGTGCCAAGGCTGCTGATTAATTAATCAGAAACTACAAAGTGAATTATTAACCAGCCTTAGCATGTTGAGTTCACATATTATGCAATATACATGTTTTGTGCTTTTAATTACGACAAGAAGACATTGTGGAGGTCTTGTATGAGCGTTCCTGAATTGCCTGTGATGTTTTATGCATGGCCCGGGCCCGCGGTGTGGTGTGTGTCTTTAAACGCGGCACTGAGAGAACAGCCTGTTCAGCCTCGCTGTGGTCCAGTGTGGGCTGACTTGGTGGAAAGCGTTGACCTTGTTTTGTTGCCGGCGTGTACCAACGCTGTCCACTCTCATTTAATTCAAGTGTGCTGCAGGTTCAAAGCAGCTCTCAGGTTGATGTTCCTTTTTAAAGTGGTGACCGGGGAGATCCTGTTTTTGTTTTTTGTTTTTTTATTATTTTGACTAGCGAAGAGACTTTTTGTTTTCCAGAAAATACCCACCGAGGGCCAGATTTACATACACAAAATGTTTGCCCGCAGTCTGCTTGCTAAGTGTCTGAATTGCCAAGACGGCAGCTTATTATGCAACCGGCAAGTTTGGCCTGGGACTTCCATTTACATGGCATCCCTACATCCCTCCTGTCTGTGTCTCTCTGTAAAGAACTAAAAACAAAAAAGGCACAACAGGAATATCACTGCAAACACAGTCATTTTAGGATTTCAAGCAGAATCGAAGCCTCGGTCAAAAGCATTGATTTTCTGTTGTTGAGAACATAAAAGTGGTTGATACCACAGGGTCTGGTTACTTTTACTTCTGAAAGTGTTTTTTGTTGCCAGGCAACATTTAGTTCTTGAGACATGCTATTAGGAGTTTTTTTTTCCTCCCCCAGAATTCAATGGCATAAAGCTGGCAGCAAATTCACCGAGCAGTTGTGGAGCCTAATGCATATGTGACTACTCGCCGCTTCTCTTCCAGTGACAGCTCCCTTCTCCTGCTTATCAGTTCTCACAGAGAAGTGACATTTTGCTGTGGCGTGTGTGTGCGTGCGCATGCCAGTACTGTATGTGTGCCTGTGCAGGTAGCGTATATACATCCAGTTCTCTTTCTGTAAGTGCACGAGCGTTTCACGATCCCATATCGAGGTACATTTCATGCTCATAACCACGAGGCAAACATACGGTGCTGATCAGCATGCATATAGAAACGTCTTATCTCGCCTTGCTCGTGTGCCGCTACGGGAAGAGAGGGAGGGAGAGGAGGACGGGGAAAGAGCAGTGTAGATATAGCTGGATGTAAGCAGACAGATGTAAGAGGACAGAATCAGCCTTGTACCTGCATCAGTATGCCACGCTGCTTCCTGCCCTCTCGCTCCTCTCTGCAAACAAGAGACAGCACCTGGCCTCTTCAGCCCTCCTCTCCGTCTCCGCGAGAGGATGAATCTGTCATGATGTCCATTAGTGTTATTACTGCTCTGACATCCATGAAAGCAGCCAGGGTGTCCCTTATTGTGTTGACATAGCATGAAACCCACGCTGGCACGCGCAGCCTAATCTGACACATCAGATTTCCGCTGTCCTGCCGCGTCTGTTTTACTCTGCATGCAGCAGAGTTTAGTTATCCACTCCACCCTAAACTTATCCACCACTTGGGGTGGCAGCGAACCTCTTATCTACTCCCCTGTTATAAAAGTTCTCTGTGGCCAGTCTACCTGCATATCATCTATCAATCTTTTGTTGGATGTACTGTGAAAAAATGTGAATATACTGGATCTTAAAGGTAGCTGATGTGCCTCTGTGAAGTGAATATGCATTTTTGGGGTTAGCAAAAATCTTCTCGCCACATGTTCCACCTGTTGTTACACACAGTTTTACTTGGATACCCAGAAATCCTCACACAGTTACTGACTCAGCACTGGGGTACAATGACTTTTGTAAAAGAAATTTTAATCTCAGTGAGGCTTTTACCTGGTTAAATAAAGCATATATATACTTGTTTAAAGACAGCAGAGTTTGCTGCGTATGTTTAGTTGTTCGCTGACTTCCCTCCTCGCTCTCTGATGAATCAGCTGGTGTTTCCAATGTCTCCCCGGAAGTTATAGCAGTTACAGTGGATATGACGCCAAAAAAACGAATGAAACGCCCTGTTACCTTGAATAAGATTACGAATAATGTAAGGACACAACTCAGCAAAATATAAATCACATAGTAGGTTTAGTCATTTTTAGACATTTTAATGTGGAAATTTTAACTTTTATA
The DNA here is from genome assembly GCF_039877785.1 of Chaetodon trifascialis. Lineage (NCBI taxonomy): Eukaryota > Metazoa > Chordata > Actinopteri > Chaetodontiformes > Chaetodontidae > Chaetodon > Chaetodon trifascialis. The sequence continues at coordinate 14,592,042 of NC_092076.1, read as the reverse complement.
CCTTTAAGCCAAAACTAATGGGCTCTAAATGATGACGCAGACACTCTACTTCCTGTAAATCCCACTTCCCAGCCAATACTAGTGTTTGTAATATGTTTTGACGCATGTTGCTATATTTGTCTGTATTGTATTGTCAGCCTTGCTGCAACTCAGTTTTCAAATTAGGGCCAGTATGGTCTTTAATTTCATCTTTTTTTCTTTTTTTTTTAAAAGCATTTCTTGTTGAGGAAGCTTAAATGTCACTGCTCCTGGGCAGGTAGGTTGTTGGAACAAATGCAAGAAATCCCCAAGGGTTCATATTTTAACAATTTATTAACCGGCAGTAATTTCATTGCACTCATTGATTCATGAATTCGAACCTACATCAGCCTCGTAGTACCTGTGCTTTAATTGTAAATTGTTATTTAACTTAGTGGTTACTTCACGCAGTATTTTGATTCTCCTGGTTTCCCGTTGATGCAGCTTTCAACATTTGTATTTTAAGACAAAACAATTAAATTCACTTGGGTGGGTTTTAGATCAAAAGAGAAGCAGTAGTTTCAAAAGCAGGAACATTTTGGCCTCCTACGATAACTGTTTGTTCCAGTTCCAACCACCAGAGAGTAAAACAGAACGTTGCCCAGCCTTTGTTCTGAGCCTTGCTGGACACCGATTAGCCATGCTAGCACTGGCCATGTGGCTCCGTGCCTCTGCCTCCAGAGTCATTCAGTGTGGGAAGTCTGAATGCTCAAATAGATGATTTTTGCCTCTATATCAGCAACCAAATGTCAGTATAAACATATAGTGAGGTTTTTTGGTTCACGGAAATGCATGCGTTTTATGGAGTGTGGTGCATTGCTTTCATGGGAGGTGTGGGATTTGAAGACCCGGTCATTGGCAGCATTATGAACAATTCACAGTGATGTTGCTTTTAACTGCATTTGCACTGACAGAAGGAAAGCTTAGAGGGATCTGAGCTGGAATCACAGGGGACACCTACAGAGGATTTGATCGTGGCACAGAAACAAGACATAATCATTCCACTGCCACAGGTCTTTAAGTCACAATATGGAACCTTTTGCCTCGAGGCAGTGTTTGTGGGACCCACCACATCCCCTCCCTCTCACGCCTCGATGCACGTCAGTCATCTCGATGAACTATCTAACTTGGAAACACCATTTGGCCCGAGGCTGTGAGAAGCAGCATCTGTACAGCCAACAACACTGAAGAAACTGGCAGCACAGCCAGACTGTTTAGATAAAGCAGTGATGATGTTCAATATGTTTTGGAGCAGATTTTTTTGATTTTATATTGCTTTGCTTGTGTTTGGTTTTGTCAGGTTATCCGCCATCGTTCTTGGCTCTGCGTGTGATTACTCATCTCACTTTGATATCTGCAGTCCAGTTGACTGGTCAGGCTCACGATCAGTATTGCGCAACCAAAAATGCTTTCCACATTGAAAGAAAAAATTATATCAGCCAAATCATGGTTGCTGAGCAATACGCATAGATAAAATTTAGAGACTGATTAAGTTTTTCTACAATTTATTGTCGTAGCATTTGGTCATCTTTCCCGCCAGTAAAATCAAACATATTCAACAGCTAGAAACACTGACAGGCTATGAAAAAAGAGTGGTAATAAATCAAAATTATCCTTTAAACCTGCAATAACTGTTTTTTGGCCACTTGGGGGCAGTGGAAACAAACTGTAAATACAACGCTGACATATTACCACCTTCTAAGCTAATATAGTAAACAACAAGCATTAGCACACTTACACACTCAGCTGTTACAAAGCTAAATTAGCATTTATTTACAGTATTCACTCTTGTTTAGCTCTGTTTTGGTCTCCACCAACTCCTGGGGGAAATATATGGCCCTTTAGTAGCTCCTTTATATTCACCAGCCAGTCAGTAGCTGTCTGCCATTCAGAGTTCGCAAATCTGCCTGTTGCTTCTGAAAACTGATGGGAGCAGTGAGGGTGAACCAAAACAGTGAAGTTGTCGCCTGGAAAACCAAAACAATTAGCTTAAAGAGGCTATAAAGCTCCATAGAGCAGAGGGGAACTGCAGATTGGGTGATAATGCTTTGTGGGTTCATCACGATGAGCAACGGCTTTCTCATCACAGATTACACCAAGTCATGTAATGCATGTTGCAACTTTAGCCTTGACTTTTCTAGCACCATTTTATCTCTAATCCATTCTTCACCCTCCTCACCTGCACTGTTTGTCTTCGCTCTCTCTCCGTCTGCAGGATGCCAAGTTTGTGGAAGAGAGGAGGAAGCAGCTGCAGGGCTACCTTCGCACGGTGATGAACAAACTGATCCAGACACTGCCGGAGTTCACAGCCCGGCCCACCAAAGAGACCCTGCTGTCTCTGCTGCCTTTCTGCCTGTAAGTGGACACGTACGGCCGTGCTCGATACGGCATCTGAGCTCTTTGTGTGAGTGTGTGTATTTGTGTGCGTGGGTGAGAGCGATTGAGGGAAATGGATGCCAACGCAGGTGCGGGACTCCTGTCTGTGAAAGATGGATGCAGCGTGTCATAAATTTGAGTGGAAGAATCCAGATAGGAACAGTCGGGGCTTGTGATACAAGGAAAGACATCAGGATATGTAAATACCTTTGTTGCTTTCTTGATTTATTCATAGCATCAGATGGAGGTTTTTAGTTGGCCACAGCAAACTGAAATATATTGGAATCCGCATTATTTACCCCTTAAAGGAATGCAGAGCTGCCTTTTGCCATCACAGAAATCCCATTGCATGCTCACACAACATCTAAAACGCAAGAACTGTCAGTTTTTGGCAGTGGTTTATAAGTATTATACCAATTTAATCTACAAGATTTTCAGAAAGAATTAGCTGCCAGGCCTGTTGTGGTAGTAGTTGTTACAAGATACAAACAGGGAGGATTAATGTCACTGAAAATGCCAAATCCCTTGTAAACAAACTTCACTCTCGCCCTGCGTTTTACACTCATACGCGTATTCACACATACAGCGTATATGTTCTCTCACACGCACACGTTCACACACACTCAGACTGGAGAGTGTGAAAGTGCACGATGCCTCGGCTGCCCACCTACCTACTAGGCCTCATCTGAAAATGAGATGCTCCAGTCATTTCCTGTCAATACTCACATCAGTTTCCACTTACTGCGATCATTCATCAAGCGCGACCTGTCACAGCGTCTGACTGGAATGTCATTTCCTCTCTGGACACATCTGAGTCATCGGGCTCAGGCAGCTACGACAACAACAACATAACTGACATCCAGTACATCGAGGCTCTTCACTTTGTGGCCTCATTTAAAGCCATCACGTGCAGGACGTTTATGTGATCGCAGCAAATTATTCCATCCTCAAGGAGAGACAAACCACAGCACTGTGCGGTAGTAAATATGTGATTTTCTATGAATTCAAAAGCTAAACTTCTAAATCCTTCTACCTATTGTGAGAAGTGTCTAGGAAGAGATCTACATAATTATCCAAGATCATTCTGTAACCATGGTAACGTGTTTGCACATCAGCATGTGATTGCAGGGATTTTCCCAGATACATCAGTGTGCTGTTCTTTCGTCCTACTCCATAAACCACCCCTGTGTTTTTACACTCCAAGATATCGCTCCTTCGTATTTCTACCTGTTCTGCATTATTTATGACACGTGAGGTCTGCTTGCTGCCTTGACTAACAATGCTCATGATCAATAATTTCCTCATGAGCTCATGAGAGAAGATCAATCAAGTCATAAGCTGCATTAGAGTTCAGTGTCCTCTGCGAGTGAAGTACTTATTTAAGTAGATGCAGTAATGCCACAGAGTACAAGTGCAAGTATTTGCATGAAAATAAGCTCAAACTGCCAAAGTAAAAGTACTCATGATGCAGGATGGCCCATTTCAGAGTCATATATGATATTATTGGATTAAAACTACAGATTGATTCATGTTTAAGCACTACTTTAATTTTTGCAGCTAGTAGAGATGGTGCTACTTTAATTATTTCATATACTGCTGCATCTTTTAATTTAGTGGTTCACATTTTTTTTCCGTCATGAAGAAGTAAAGAAAGTAAAGGAGTAAAGAAAAAAAGAATCATGCACCACAATTTCTAGCAGTCATTACCAATGACAGGGGAAGCTTTTATGAGAAGTCAGTGTGAACATGAAACCTGCGCGAAACAGGAAAAATGAATCTTTCCTTTTCTTGGTCTGGACCATCTTAACCAAGCTTCAGATCAGTCAAAGCGATTGAAAACTGCAGCGTATTGGCTTTCATTATGTACGGTGGCTGACAAGGGCAAATGCGCCGCAAACGGCAAAACGCTGCAAACACAGGAATGATGCAAAGCCAGAAACACACAAACACATAAAACAAATGCAAGAGAAAAACGCCGCAAGAGAAAAATGCTGCAATCACAGAAACGAAGCAGAAGCAAAAACTTACAAACACACAAAACAGATGATTGAAAAAAATCACTCCACAAAACAGAAGTGCGCCAGGCCACTAGGGGGACTCGACCTGAGGGACGGACCGGTCCTGTAGGACCAGACCATAGAGATATAAAGAGTCGACGCCGCATCGACCGCTACTGCCTATCAGCGCTGACAAGCCGTGGGGCCGCCATCTTTGACCAGTCACCCGCTCCACTCAGTGCTGTTTGGCAGGCGCAAAGAAGTGTCAGCGCATTAAATCCATGGTAACTCTCTGAATACTAAACTGATTTTCACGCATTTTTTTTTTTTTTTTATTGCTGCAAACGTCATACATGTAGCTATGATACAGGACAAATGGTTCGGCGTATTTTAATATTCATATGGGATTAACAGTAATAGAATATTTTGATGTAGCCTAGACTGTAAACACACACATTACACACACACACACACACACACACACACACTAATATATGATAGAGAAGCAGATAGTGGCGGTTAAGTCAACTATTTTAATAATTTGAAGAGACAATATTTGATCAGGCATTAGAAATATAATGTGTTCATTAGTCAGTATTTTGTTTATATATGTAAATATTTATATATAGCCTAATCATATATTGTCTCTTCAAATTATTAAAATAGTTGACTTTACTGCCACTATCTGCTTCTCTATCATATATTGCGTCTGTGTGTGTGTGTGTGTGTGTATGTGTGTGTGTGTTTACAGTCTAGGCTACATCAAAATATTCTATTACTGTTAATCCCATATGAATATTAAAATACGCCGAACCATTTGTCCTGTATCATAGCTACATGTATGACGTTTGCAGCAAAAAAAAAAAAAACAAAACACGTGAAAATCAGTTTAGTATTCAGAGAGTTACGATGGATTAAATGCGCTGACACTTCTTTGCGCCTGCCAAACATTTGAAAATGAGCTGAAATAAAGAGGAGTTTTTGACACAAGGACAGTCTGGGATTATCTGGGAATTTAAGAACTACTGACAGATGGGTTACAAGAATATTCTAGAATACAAACTGAATATGTGGCCACTTGTCACCAATAGGAACAACGGTAGTGGGGCCTGCACGTCCACACACTCTTTCAGTATTTCTGGCTGGTTAGACTTGCGTTCAGGTTGGATTGCTTTGCTGGGATTTACTTGATTAATTGAATCGAAAATTCAATTTCTTTCCAAGGGGCACCAAACCAAGCAAGTATCAGTATAATAATCTGAAAAACAATATTCCATATTGTACATAAGTAGAAATAAATTCAAATTGAGAGGTTAGTCTCCAAAGGAAGCAGTCTAGTAGAAGCATAAGTACACAGACCCCATGTAAACCTCCAAAGCGCAGACTGCTCATTATTTAGTCTGCCCCGGGAGGCATAATAATCCTATCTGTCTTCCTCATATCTCCGAGCTGAAACATTTCTATTGCACGTCTTTGAATGGCATGAAATATTGCAGTGTCAAGCCAGCAAAGTCTGCTTGAGACTTCATCACATTTCTCTCGTCTGCTCTTGCTTCCCTGAAATATTGTTATGCAGAGTTTAATATGTCTTCAGTCAGACGTACATCTACTCTTACACAGTTATTGCATGTGTTTGGGATTGTGAATGCCTGCATATGTTCTGGTTACTCATGACTGCTATCCTCAGAGCACAACAGGTCAACTTTTAATGACCTGCAAAACAACAGGAGACGCTGGCCAAACTCTTGTCTTTGCTGTGAAAGGCTGACGTTCACCTGCGTGAACGAAAAGTCAAGGCGGGAAAAAGTTAGCATTAAACTTGAAATGATGCAACCGAGGAAGAACCAAAGCAAGAAAGTTGATCGGTACATCACGTTAACAAGTTCGCACAGCAACATCTTGAATGTTGCATGTTGCAGAGAGCCTGCAAGACTGTCTGCCTTTGATGAAACGTTATGGTGACGGCTGACGGAGAGTTGATAGTAAATGGCTTTTACTTGCATACGTAGGTCTGTCTCAGGCTGCCGTGATCTGTGCTGACACTGGATTCTCACTACCACGACTCAACGGAATTGCAGTCGACACTGGATCAACACGGATCAGCATACCATAATACATATGGCTCGTGTGTCTGTGAATGAATGCATTTGGAAAGACATACAGTACTCTAGTTTCTCTCCAGAGGCCTGCCAGTGTTGTCATGATGTCGAATGGCTTAACACGATGTTTCTGTCTAATCTGGACTCCATAACTGCCTGTTCATTTGGTGTGATCAAACCTGTGCTGGTCTAACTTCTTCAGCGAGGGATGAAAGCCTGATAAGTCTGCTCATTAACTTGATGGGGAGAGAGGGAGGGAATGTGGGGAGGATGCAGGGGTGGCGTTCCAGCCATGACTGATCCGATGAGGAAAGACCTGAATACTATAAATTCTCAAATAGTGGCCAAGTCTCAAATGATAATCAGCACAAACAAATAAAAGCCTGTCGCTATTGTGAAGTGAATGAACATTACCGAATTAAACTTTGCCCACAAACCAGCAATTCTACATTAACTGTGCACCGCTAACTCTCCTCTCCGTGATGCCACCATATTTTGCTTCTGGCAGATTTGTGACACAATGGCGAAGCCTGTATGATGGCGGGGAGACTCAAATGCAAGATAACAGATGTTCTGGTGCTTTGAGAGAATTTCAAGCCAGCGGAGAGAGGAAATGACAGGAAGCAGTTTAGTGAGAAAGATGGAGACAGTAGAGGATGGAGTGACAATATTCCTGTTACAAAGCCACAAAAACTTTCCTTTAAATATCCATTTGACGCCGAGTCATCTAAAAACTCTCGTACATGCCAAGCCTCCGCTGGGATTTTTTTCTTAATTAGCAGCTCAGATTGATGTGAGTTGACAGAAGACTTAGCCGGAAGGTTTCCCACTGCTTTGATTCAACTTAGCAGCAGTTTGACAAAAGCACTGACACCAGACGTTGCTATTTGATCACACTGATCCTTTACAGATAGGATATGAAGGTAAGAGAGGATTGCATTTGTCTTTTCAAATAACTGCTCCAAGATGAAATAATACCTGCTGTAGTGTGCAGTAGCATAAAGCACCTTTTTGAACCACTTTAAATTTGTCCAGCACCAACTATCTAATGACATTCCATCAGAATTAGCTGCAGTTTGTGTTTAGTGCTAATTAGCAAATGTCACCATGCTAACACACTAAATTAAGATGGTGACCATGGTAAGATATTATAGCTGCTAATCATTAGCATGTTGGCATTGTCGTTGTGACCATGTTAGAATGCTGCTGTTAGCATTTAGCACAAAGCACTGCTGTGCCTTGATCACAAAGCAGTAGTCCGACCCTCGTTAGGTCATCACTAACCCACTTTTTTGTTGTTTATTTAACACTAATACTTGAGTAACAGTCCTGACAGCAGTGTTGTCCTTGATGTCCAACACACTTTGTGCCTCTCCACACCGTTTTCTTCACCTGTCTGGACCAGTGACGTGGTCACACCTCTTCCCCTCAACACTTTTATGGTTTACCGAGAGCACAAAGTACACACACTCAGCCTGAGTTCTCCCTTTGTTGACCTGCTCGCTCAGAACAAAGTGTTGCAGGACTTTTGTCTCACTGTCCACAACAGTTTGTGGCAGGTTGACTTCAGAATGAAGATGTAACCTTTAATTGTGGTGACCTGAGACAGTTTATCTGCTTCAGCCTGAACACATGCATGCTGGCTTGTTTTGTGTGTGTGTGTGTGTGTGTGTGTGTGTGTGTGTGTGTGTGTGTGTGTGTGTGTGTGTGTGTGTGTGTGAAATACAGAGAGAATCCTTTATTATTCAGATTATACTGCTCACTGGATCCCACCTTTTGCTGTTAGATAATCAATTTGATGCATACATGTGTTTCTGTACCCGTCTACTCTAATTGTGCCACTTTGCAGTCAAATGATGTATATTCCAATAGTGCCTGGCAAAGTTATTATTCTGCACAAGTCAATATCATGTCCAAATGGGGGACAAGCACATGCTGAGAGTCAGATAAAAAAATCTATAAGCCTAATTAATTTAGCACATTTAGCTCCTTTACCCAGTTTGATACGAATAAATGAGATGGCTTGCAGTTTCAGCTCTGCATGCTGCATCCAATTTAGTACGATTTTCGCTGATATAACTCCCCATCGCAGCGACGTTTGGCCAACCTTGGTCAAATTCAAATTTTGTGACTGCACACGATCGAGCTTTCCTGCTGCGGTGGAGATATGGGAATACGTGGCACTCAGGCCACCGCTAAATGTACATTTGGTGCCAGAGGAAGGAAAAAAGGTTCACCATATTAACAAAGTTGGGGCTGTCCTCAGATTGGCTGGTCACACCGTCCCCCCAAAGCTGTTTGATCTTGATGGTTACGACAGGGACACTTTACAGCCATACATTTTTCATACCTAAGTTTGAATCTCAACTTGTGCTTACAGGGCTGTGCTGCAGCTGTCTCTTCCATGTCTCAGCCTACTTTAACATGACTGTCTGCCCTCTTACTGCGCTGCTTTTTTAGGCCCTGCTGCCTCACATACAAGCATATGGCTTGCAGTGACACTTTTAGCTAAAGCACCTCACCATGAGTGCAGTTATTTTTAGCACGTGCTGTCTGAGTGGGAATCAAACTCCTAACACAGGACCACCCCGATGTCCCAAATAACCTTAATCACAGCTCTGTAGCAGCTGGGGTGTGTTATTAAAGAGGCCAGTTGGACATCAACAGGGAAATGCGCTCTGCCTCGTCAATGTTTTAAATATTTATTGAAAATCCCATTCTCAAGAAGCACTTGAACTCACCATTTCTGTCACAGAATCAGCGCCGCATCACAAGCGACAGGTGAGAGGTCACCGTCGTGAGGATGAAATGCTTCAGAGGAATTCAACAAGAAGGCAGGCGTTCAATCTCTCTGCTTTTCATTTCCTGCCTTTGACAAGTGCCTCTCATTCATCCTCGCAGTTATCAGATAAGGCCGGGGATCAGGGGTTCGCGTGTTGTTGAGGATGGTCGTCAGGGTAACTAGGGCAATGATGTCATCAGGTGGCCAAGATTATTTCCTCCTCGGTAATGAGAAGCCTAAACATCAGGATAAGATCAGAAATCACTATAATTTGATTCCTGGTGTCACAAATAATGGCTTCCGGTGGCGAGGGCAGGAATCATTAGGTTTTTAGATGTTGGAAAAAAATAAAAAGGTACTGAAGGACAAAAACATCCCGGGACAGTTAATTAAGACTATATTAAAGTAAAAAGAAAAAACAAAATAACAGATGGTTTTAGCCCTTGTTTCCCCTGCCTTTTTGGATTTTTACAGGATGATTCAGCTGTAAACATTACAAAATCTGCTGGAGACAGGATTTTCAGCCAACTCATGGAGCTAACGCCAGCTACCATCAGCTGATGAAATCGGTTGTCATCTTTTAATGTGGAATGACTGCATTTCAGCTTATTTGGTTCGTGAAAACTTCTTGATTTGTCATGTTTTCCAAGAAAACGTCCTCTGGCAGAAGGGAAACGATGCATTCAAGTCTCCAGATGCAGCATTGATGGTTTGTTTGATAATAAACTTGATATTAAACTTCACCAGATGTTCGATTAAAGTCTGTGGCTCTTTTCTTCTCCCTCCTGCTGTTTCCTCTCACCCAGAGACACACCCCAGGCCAACGATGGTGGAGCCAAGACGCCCCGGTCCAAAACTTCATCCCGCTTCCCCAGACTGGGCCGCAACCGCAACCAGGAGGCCAGACCTGAACCCCAGAGTGGTGACCTTTAATCCCGGAGCCTTTGAACTAATAATCCCTCACTGTAAAGGCTGAGGATGATGACCTGGGTCCACCCTGGACTGTGACACACAGGCTCATAGTGTGTGATGACATTGAGAGCATCTAACGAACCTTCAAACCTTACAGGAAAACAGAGCCTCACTTGAGGAGGGGCGATGGATGCGTTCACGACGCAGGTCTCTGTAGGAGATATGCAAATGTTTCTGTTCGTTGCCTGGCTGAGGAAAGGATAAATGACTCCCTTGAGGCTGCCTATCGATGGACCCAATCATACAGTACCTCTTACCTCACCGAGAGACCAAAAGACTCTCTGTAAACTGCACATGAACTAAAATAGACCGCTCCCTCTAACCTCAAACACAGTGAGAGGATGAGGACGTGTTTTTTTCTTACTCCGCTCAGTTTTGTAGTGAAAGTGTATCATGGTCACAGTGCCTACAGTGTTTTGTAGCTGCTTTCCTGCTCGGGGTGGGAAGGGTGTGTAGAGACATGAAAAGGGGGTAGATTAAAGTACTCGTTTGTGTCAGCATTATTGTGCCATTACATTACATTACGATGATAGCATAGCACGTGGACCACCGGGCAGCGGGCATTCCTTTTTCTGTTATCATCATGGCTTTTACAGATACTCTGCAGAAAGTGTAACATATCATAATGTCACCAGGGATGCAGTAATTGTCAAACTGTTTTTTTTTTTTTAGCTCCACATCATGATTAAGGGTTAAGCACCACTGACAAAACCAAAACCTGTAAGGGACTGTATGAAAATTATTGGGGTGGGGAGGTGGGTTGAATCTCGACCCTCCTTGGATTTATTACATTTTTAATTGTCAATAATACATTTATTTCTTTTAATTAATCTCACAAGCAGATGCTGAAATAAAAAATATATATATATACCACTCATGAAAGGCCATACTAAGGTTATAAGGTTATAAATTCTCTGCGGTGAAAAGAAAAATTATATCACCACCTCTACCCCAAATAATTTGTGGACAGTCCCTTATTGAGAAAGTTCATAAATACGCATAAATTCTTGGGTTTTCCTCTAAACACACAGCATATTCCTCCTATCCACATGTCTTAGATCAGTTTTAAATACCTGCTGTGACGGGTCTGATGAATTTATCTTCTATTTTTGAACACAAAGGAGGAGAAACACTATTTTACCATTAAATTTGATGAGTAAGCTGTGTTTCCACTAGTGTCCCGTAAACAAGGGTCTTCATCAAAGGTTGGCTGGTTATACAGAAAAAAATCAATGTTTAAAGATTGTTTAACTAATGTGTCTTAGCAGGATTTAATGCAGCGTTACGTTGCAAATGAATGTTTAACGATGACTAAACACTTGAAGAAAAGCTGCTTGTTAGAGTGCAAGGAAAGGGCTGCTGAGCATCAAGTGTGTGTAAAACAGAAGCTCATGCATATGTATGGCTTACCCAAGAGTAGTCAGAGACTATGTTCAAACGAGGAGTGATTGTGTTAGAAGGGTTTCGGAAAACTTGAATCAAAGGGTCGGCTCTCAAAGCGGTAAACACTGTTCACCGTCTATGAGGGGAGGCGAACAAACAAGGCTTGTGGGTTTTAATTAAGTTGTTATTCTTACACAAAAGTGACCCTCACAAGCATCCAACTACTGGTAAACACCGCGCAGTGTTGTTTCTCACAGGGATGCTGTCAAATGAAGGTTTTTTTTCTGAGATTCTCTCTGTGGTCAACGTGTGGTGAGTTGGCCGGTAACACATCAGCATGGGACAGAAAAGAAGATGAAGCATCCGAACTTTTTAAAGAGATTATTTCACACATTGACTCTCTTTTTTATTTCAGTCTGACAAATGGCACTGCTGTCGCTTCCTATCGAGAACATGTAACTCAAACATGGATTCTGTCATTCTTTTTATTAAAGACTATCCTCTGCTGTGACACAGTAAAACGGGAGAATTGGTGATAATTTAAGTGTAGCACTGCCTTGTATGCATTAGAAATAAATCAGCCCACAGCATCTAACCATATCCTGTACTGCTGAAGAACGCTGTCACCTTGGCTCTCCATTATAACAGGTAGCCTTTTCATAGCATCTCTTTTACGGCGAAGAATGGGGTTAGTGTGTCTCTGGCACCCAGTGAGTCTCTGCACAAATATCTTGCACATTAGAGATTTTGACAACTGATAGCACCATGGAGCAATGTTCATTTGTGTGGACCACCATTTTGACTGGTTCATGCTGGTCATGCTGGGAGCCCGTGGCAGCGCCGACGTGCAAAGAAGCATTACATTGTGTCAAGAAAGCAAGAGAAAAAGGGGGGTGCTAGCTAGCTAACAGGGATGCAAACAAGGAAGGGTTCAAGGTATTCCAAAAATGAGTTTTGCAAATGTTCTGTGAGGAAGGAAATGCAATCAGCACATTGGTTAAACCTCGACGTGTTGTGGTGAGTACCGCTGAATTTGCAATGAGCTGAAAACTCCACAGGGGACCGAAGACATTTTGTTCCAGATAACTGAAGGTGGTGATTTTCCCTCACAGCCGCTAAGCGCTAGTTAGAATCAGGATTGTGTTGCTAAAAGTCAAAATGATGTTAGTACAAACCTTTCACTGACAACAGCAAGAGAAGAAAGAGGCCAGCTGGTGCTCTGTGGAGGACTCCTGGCAGCCATGCAGATGTACTCCCCTGTCTTGAGTCGTAGAAGATTTCATGATGTGATCACAAACATCAGTACTCTTGCAAATGGCTCCGTCCCCTTCCCTCAGAGTCCACCAGATGCAGGATGAATTGAACACGACTGTACTTTGAGGCTGGTAATCAAAGTGATGGTGAGCAAAGGCAGCGGGCTTAGTTTACAGAGATGCAACCAAAGCGTTCTTTTGCAGTACGCCATGTCTGTTCTTGCATACTTTTCTGTCCTTGCCTTAGTCAGCAGTCAGGCCTTATCTGTCAGTGTCACAGCAAAGAGGGGCTAAACAATAAAGTACAGTGTGTACAGTACAGCGCCAACGCCTCCGTGTCAGTGTTGTCACTGTTAACCTTGTAGTTTCCATCTGTGGATGGAGGCAAAAGGCCATTACACAATTCTGCTGCAACAGTAAGCTTTTCTGTGTCGATGCATGTCACTATACAATGTATGCATTCATGCATGTGTAGGTATGTGCAGTGGGTGTGTATAGTATAATTTCAATACAGACAGTAGGTGTGTGCTAAAGCGTGCACATGTTTATATGGTGATGAACGCATCAGGGCTTGCATTATATTCTGCATATGAATTGTATGCATAAATGGATGGATAGATAATAGAAATTCCATTTTCTGAGCATCTGTGGCCCTCCGCACATCTGTTTTGCTTGTCGAATGATTATTTAACCTTCACTGCTCCATGAAGCAGTGTCTGAGCTTTCATTCAAACCGCCCAGCCGTTTTGGTAAGACTTGTTTTTTCATTTCTGTGCTGGGTATGCCGCACCGGATCGGTAGAGAGGAGAATGGCGAGGGTGCCCAAAAATGCTCATTGTCCATTGACCAGAAAATCGGTTCCAAGCCAGGTGTGAATGTGGATGGCACACACACACACACACACACACACACACACACACACACACACACACACACACACACACACACACACACACACACACACACACACACACACACACACACACACACACACACACACACACACACACAAACTGGCTACATGCAAGCCAAATACCCAGAGCGCTGACACAACACATCTCCAGAAATGTGTCTATTGTTTTAATAGACTGGATTAGAACAGCCCGGCTTGGATTTTACATTTATCATTTGAAAAACTGCTGAAAAACCAACATTGTATATATAAAATGTGATGCTTGACCTGTATACAACTCTTATGTTTTGTTTTACGATGAATAATTTACTAGATTTGGTGTGCAGGAGGAGATTGGAGGCTCAGAATGGATGTCACACTTGGAGGGGGACAAGTCTGACTTCTAATCAGCCACTAATGCAAAACATCTGGGACACACCAGGAAAGCACCAGTGCAAGGGTGAATTGTTTTTACATTCTTTTTTTTTTTTTTTTTGCACATTCTGGAAGCTTTCCATCCAACATTTTACCTTAAAATCAAACCTGAACTGTTTCCATCAAGAGAGCAGTGGGTTAGCCAGAAGAGGTCCACCAGCTGGGACCACCAGCCCCTGAAGAGGACATTGCATGGCAGATGCAGAGTCCGGTTCTGTGGCTATGGCTGAGTCAAACCTGTTCCTCTCAGCCCAGGATGAGAGAACGCACTCATGAGGGACAAACAGGAGCGTCCTCACATCAGACACATTAGGCGGAAGGTAGGTCGTACTTTCCAGTGTCCAGCAGTAGTATAAATACATCAATTCATGTCTGTAATTACAGCAGCTTCAAATGACTGATTCCATCTGCACCCATGTTTAATTTAGTTTAAATATTGTGGTAGATGTGCAGCAAGTGATTTGCTACAGGGAGTTCTTTTTCCCTGAGTTGAGCCTTCCAGGCAGCTCTTCCTTTGAGACCCTGTTGCCCTGATTAAGCTTGAGTTAAACAGCTCAGATTAAAATTAATTCCACAGTTGCAGTTGAGGCAGACTATGCACACAGACTACTATATTCACACACCGACATGCATAACTGTAAAAGGTGTCATGTTCAAATGCTTCTTGATATATTGTGGCAGAAATTTGAGTGAGTTTCATGCGTAGAGGAGGCGCAGCGTTTATCAGACTACTAAAACTGAATAATAAAATATTTAACTGAAGAGAGCTGCAGATGTCTCTGAGGTTGCTGAAGAGCAGATCCTTGATGGACGCAGTACAGAAACAGAGCTGAGGACCTTCAGAGACAGACATGAATAATTCAGGTAAGGTAGTCTGAGCTTATCACCTACATTTAATTGGATTGTTTGTCTGGATGTTACACGTTCCTTTAATTCAGCAGGGTTTCATGCAGGAAATAAAGAGGCATGTGAGTAAAATGATAGACTCCTCCGCTAGAGGGAGTGGGTCTCGAACCAAGTCTGTCCTTGTGACAACGTCCATCAGTCAAAGTATGAATACAGTAGCTGTCCTTGAAGAGACAGAGGTCCTTCTTGGCTCATTTTATGAGACTGTATGCAATTACCAAGCTCTTACCTTTGTGTGAGGAACATCGAGGAGACAGGGACCCTAGTTTAAACAAGGTCACTGTATAAGCAGTCGTCCTATCTCCAGAAGACACAACGCAGCCTCTGTATCTGGATGCATGTTCATTGTAACGATAAGGAGCAGGCTGACGTCTCAGGCACCTTATAGACGCCGGGCCCTTCGGGAAGGATCTTCCACATAGATTAGTAATAGAAATTAGCATGTGCTTCGTATTTATGCTTCCAAGAAGAGCAACAGCAGATGTTCCTCAGAGACTGAGCAGTCTCCATCAGCTCTGCGGAGCTACATCCATCTGAAACGCTTACGTCAGTAATTACAGTAACTCCAGCCTTTGCTGCTTTTGATTGCCGGGGCATTCTGCCTGCTCATACATACTGTAGACGATACTTTTCAACACCCCAGTTTCCTGATAAAAAAAAGTAGCGTGCTCAGCAAAATGTAGGGAATAAACAGCAGCGGATGCTCAGCAATTACAGGGACGTTGAATTACAGGTTTTATTCTTTCTTTTCTTTTTTTTTTGCATCATGACTACCGGTCATAGTAACTTTTTACTGCACAGGACAGATCACTTATCACAGTGGATGAATGACATCAATCAGGGCAACAAGATTTACAGTAATCATTTCAGACACTTGTTTTGAGTGTGATCAGAAGTCAAAAGAAGTAGGAGGAAAGTCTGATCATTAGAAAATATAAGACAGTATTATTTCTTTGTTGAGAATTGAATGTTGCTGTTATTTGTTGCAGCTCTTCTGCTCAGTATCAGTGGATTATTAGTGCACATCCTGCTGCCACCGAGTGCCATCCAATCACAATCCTGCAAGTGTTATTGCTAACACAAGCTGTATAACCTTTGCAATAAATGGAGTCATGAAAGCACCGTAGTGATGAGATATTTAGGTATTCAGGTCACTTTTCACGGCAGCGCTGTGGACTCTTTTGCTTTTTTTAGGGCTGTAGAGCAGCTCAGACAAACTGTAACTGTGCTAAAACTAGCTGTGTGCTCTGATGTGTATCCATGCAGCAGCAGTGGCATATTTTCCCTGAATATGTCACATTTGTCACTTCATCTTTGTTTCCAGCGTCGGTTTCCAGCAGCCAGTATTTCAGCTGCTTGTTTTCTTAATTTTTTTCTTTTCAGGCTTTGAATTATCTGTCAGAAAACAAGCGTGTGGGCACATTTTTGGTCGTACTCACAGGCTCCTGTTCTCCAGCTGGCAGCGGATGAATTGAAGGTTCACCGTATTCCCTGCAGATGGTCAGATGCTCCTGCTCTGCGCTTTTCAACACCTTCTCCGTCTGCCTCCATCCTGCTTCCTCCCTCCCCTCTCGCGCTACTTTTTCCATCTTCTCTCTCATCTCTTTCCAGTTTCTGTCCTTTCCTTCATTTTATTCTTCTTCTCTTACCCTTGTCCTCTTCTCCTGTTCAGGTTGCCTCTTTCTTCTCACTCTCCCCCACTCTTTCACCCCCCCTCGACTCTGATCTTCTCTATCCTCTCTTCATCTCTCAATGATCGCTCTCTCTCTATCCTCCTCTCGCTGCCTTTTCTCCCTCCACCTCTCTCACACCCTCCTCATCCTCTCTCTCTGTCTACATCTCTTGTTGCCTCAGAGACTCAGCCTGCTTGGCACATTGTATTTACTCAGCCCATCACTGGCTGCCTCTGTTTATCACCTATTTGGTGCTGATGCAGGAGAGACAGAGAGAAGCAGCCCTTCGGAGGATTTTCCTCCTAACTCTCCCTCCGCAGTCTGTCGCTGAATCTTAAAACGCTGCGCTGGAAAATTGATTGTTTCAGGGTTTCGTTTTTTTTTTCCTTTTATCTTTTTCAATGTATTCTGGGTGGAATGAAGACTCCTGCCTGTTCTGTTGGACAAAGTTCACATGATCTGTAATTACAGGGAGCAGGGGGGGGTGGATCATGAAAATGGATAACCTCAGGCTGCGAACAGAGGATAAATTTCTGTTGTATCTTATCTGAATGAAATCCCAAGTTAAGCTGTAATGGATTATGTTAATTAATATGCTATCAGTTCTGGGAACATGGGAGATGAACTATGTGCTCTATCCCTAAGCTGTTTATAAACTTCCTCAGCATTAAGACAACATACAGCACTGTTAACATCAACTTAATCAGATAACGGATGTGCTGATTCTCACCATGTTGGGACACAGATAAGAACAGAGATGCAAATATGCGTGATGGAGCAAGCTCGTTTCAGATGTTCTGTACAGTGAACAGGCAGGATGGACAGTTTAGGCTTATTCATCATGAAAGCACCAGCTTGATCTTCAGCTCTTGCTGCAGGAAACCAATATTTTCTTGGATTTCACAAAGCTCACCTTTGTTCTTGTCTTCCCATTTGACTTGGTTTCCTTTACCTGCAGGCTGCCTCGCCTTCACTATGCAATCGGACGCCGAAGCGCGCTCTGTCTGCCCTTCACAGCTATCACAGCCTCGCGCAATAGCCCACGGCACTCTTTTGATCAGCCCAAAAGCTTGATCTGAACACCTGGAGGTGCTGTTTAAATGGCAGCAGGGGAGGAAATGCAAGGTGAGTGAAAGTGATCTGTAACTGCACAGTTACTGCCGGCGATGGAGGAGACTGGTGAAGGAGCCAGAACTTAGATCAACTCAGCAGGAGAACTCAAACTTAATAATGACTACATTTAAATAGACTAGATTAAAACAATTAATCAATGAAGGAATCTAACAAAGTGCATTTTCTCAAGTGTATATATAATTTTGAGGTCCTTGTACTTTGCTGAAGGATTTCCATACATACAATCCACTACATGGAACTGTGGCTCTTTTTACTCCACTGCATTTATTTGACAGCTATAGTTGTCTACTGTGCAGATTAAGAGAATAATGAAGCAATGAAACGACATGAGATGACACCTGCATATATAATACCTTAAAGACTGTGAATAAAGTGGAGCCTATAACTTAAACACAAAACTTCTACAGAAAATCATGTAAAATCTCCAGACCAGGGTACTTTAACGCGTCTGAATCCAAAAAGCTTCCCTGGGGTTAAGTGTTAGATGAACAGGCTGAGGCCATGTCCAATAGGCTTTCAGACAGAGCTTACAAACCCAGAGTGATTAAGCAGACATTTGATAGACCACAGTCACTTCAGCAAATAGTCTGCTGCAAAAAAACAAATCTAAACCTATACATTTCACCACACAGACACATATTAAATTACACCCTTCTGAGTAAAGTGTTTCCTGATCTCATCTTATTTAGACATGCTTGGTGGAGCAAACCAGCTGGCACCTTCACATGTATGCATTGCCCTCACTGCGATGATAAGGATTTCCTTAACAGTCACACCAGCAGACCTTATAAACAACGTGACCTCAGTAATTGCACCACTGCTTTTGTTATATACAACAAAAAGACACATGAGGGATTGCCTCGCCGAGCATAGATACGCCATTAGAATTAGGAATGGCCTTTACATAATGGCCGGACACTTCAGCGAATTGCACGATGCTAATGAGCCCATATTGCACATGGAGGGCTCATCAAACCTTAACACAAACTTAACCATGGGGAAGCTTGCTGGACTCAGAGCCTGGATGCGTTAAAGCATTCCTTGCATGTTGTGTGCATGTAAATTTTTATGTGTCTCATGTCGTTTCGTTGCTTTATTATTCTCAATTTGGTTCGCCTGGTATGTTATTATCTGCTCATGTGATTGGCTGTTGCTCCTGATGTTCAAGAGAAGCACTGGCACAATTAGTTCAAGCACAGGACTACTTGTGGGTACTGTGCATGTGCTGCTCTTGCCTGTAATTTGATTTTATTTGAATTTCCTCTCTATAGGACTGATAAAGGATTGCCTTATCTTTAGTTTCTAGTATGTGCATTTGATACGTACGCTTTCAGGCTCACAATCACATAATTATTGGCAACATCATCCTCTGACTCTTCAGAAATCTCAGTCTTGTGATCCTTAAAAATTGAACCAAACCTTCATTCAGGATTTTCTCTACTGGCCTCTTCAGTAATCCTTTCCAGGGTTAGCGGGTCCGCAGCCAATCCCAGCATCCATTGTGTGCAGGGCAGGGAAGCACACTGCAGGTGGTGAGTCCACTGCAGAGCTACATCCATATCTGTGGGTCAAACAGGATTCATTCACCCCTCTGGCTCTCAAGGTCAGCTCTGGACAGCTTAGAAGACTGCTTACATCTGTTCAAGGACACAGCCCTCACCGCTAATGCAAGCTGGCAGGAGTTTCAAACACCATGTGTGCTCAGAGTAACAATAACCAAATCAACACAAGCGATTCTTCAGCTCACACCACTTTTGCTTCTCTTGAACCCTTTTTGTTTACAGTGTATGTGTGGTGTGGGTGTCCTCAGGTCAGTGATGAAAGACTTATTAAATCGTGGCAACAGAGGCTGCTTTATGCATTAAAATGTAAATCATAAATACAGTGGGTTGCAAAGCTCACAGCCCCGGTGGCAGCGTTATGCAGCTTGTCGCTGTCGCTGATAGAAGCCCGTGGGTGAGAATTTCTCTGATGTTGTCTGCTATTCACCTGTCTAGGAATTGTCAAAGAAAAGTTACCTGAACATGGCGACATGGACAGCTTAATGAACCCACTTCCAACCCCACAGCTTTTCTATGCTGAAAACTACTTGTCCTCAGGTTTGCTATGTTGTTATTTGGTTCTTAAAAATGAGCTTTTATGTGATTTGTGGCTCTTTCAAGATTCTTCTCTCAAGATTCTTTTTCCCCCAAGCCCATTTACCAATATCAGCAGTCTCTCAAAGAACATTACAGCAGGTGTGACATGCATGCAAAGCTATGACCTAATGTAAATGATGAGATATGGAGCAGTAAACAGACTTCACCACTCAAGGACTGTCGGTTTCAGCCCCAATTTGATGCACTGTGCAGGAGAAGAAAGAAGGTCGTTGTTTGCCCTGGGCCAGATTAGCCTGGCTGGTAATCCAACATAGAAGAATCACACAAATGCAATCCAACCTGAGTCTTTAACGTTAAGTTAAGCTTCTTTTTGCTCCTTCAGGTAAATTTGCGATTTGGTTTTTCCTCCCATTGGAGGCTATCAATAACGGAGACTGAGACCCATCCAGACAGCGTGATTTCTAAGCCCCTTTCATGCAATGAGTAAGAGCAGGCGTGGGAGGAGAACGGGATTGTGATTGGACACTTAATCACGGGAAGTGGTGTTGTAAGGCCAGAACTGATGACCCTTGATAGGAGTGAGGGATGGGTGGAGTGGTGGAGGAGGAAAGAAGACAATCTTTGGTGACCCTGATGCGTTGGTACTGGCCATTCTCACTGAAATACTGCACCCAAAAAAAAAAGCAAGTTACAGCCTCCCACTCCTCCCTCTCCCTCTTACTCTCAGTCTCCCCCTCCCCTGTCTCACCTGGACCCATTTCCTGGCTACAACGTGACATTTTTAGTAGTTAGCTCTGAGGCAGAAATCGCTGACCCCTGTCATTACCACTGAGACTCTACATCTTCTGTTGTGCCGGAGCACACAGACAGAACGCAAAAGGAGGGCAAAGAGAAGTTGGAAGGGCAGAGACAGTCCGACCGACGGGGGAGAAAATGACAAATGTGGAGCACAGGAAGAGAGGAAAAGGAGAGGAAGCCAAAAGAAAAGACGTGAAGAGGAGGAGAAGGAGTCACGTAGCGATCGAGACAAAGAGGAGATGAGAAATGAGCAGAGGAGGAGGCGAGTGGGTAAAAAAAGGGAGAAAATTGAGATCACGAGATTGAGACAAAAGATGGAGAGAACGGATGGAGAGAGCCAGCCGCCTACCCTCCTCTTCAGAAACGGAAATGGAGCGTACAGAGGAGAGGATTCAAAGCCGCCGCCGAACACGCCACAGCGGATCCATCTCATGTGCGTCGAACGAAGGTCAGCCTCGTTTGTTCTCCGCAGAGACGAGGGGGTCCTTCATGTGACGAAAGGCAGAGACTGGGGGAGCACAAAAGCGATGAAAAATTAGAGCGTCAGCGACGGGAAACATGAAGGTTGATTCCATCCTGTGTGTGTAACTGTCACGAGCAGACGCACACACACAACTGACAGGAGGGAATACATTTGACTGTCAAACAGGGGCTTCTCATGAATGTGTAATGGTGTTTCCCGCGGTGGATATGAAAGGACGGCCTTCATCGGTGAAAAATGACACAGTTTGGTGGCATCCAGCAAAGTCCTTTTCAAGTTCTGTCTCCCTGGGTCGTTCGTCAAGGCTGGACAAGGTGATTCTTGCATGTCTGGAGCACAAAGTGACAGCGAGCGCTTTTGAAGTCTGAATAATTCAAGCCCAAAAATGTATTCAGGGTTAGAGAATGACAAGAGACTGGGGTGAAAATGTTTGTGGAGCTTTGTAAAATACATGTGAAATGAATAATGAGAGAGCTGCTTTCTTTTCATTTCGCCGTGATCGCATTTTATCAGCTGAGGTGTCAAAACCTGAGTGCAGCTAGCGTCCATCGCAAGCCTCTCTGGACTCAGCCTGTCTCAGCTCATTGTCAATGAGACACTTTTCTGATTGGCCACAAAATCACTGAACAACAACGAACACACAGGTGTAGCTAATGACATCAATCAATGGCTGAGAGGAGGAGGCCGGACCAGCCTCGTCAGCCACGCCCTGCAGTGAAACATACAGGAGACAATGGGAGACACAAAGACACAGGAAAATGAGGGGACAGCTGCAGATCTCTGTCTTAATGATCTAAGATGCTGTGTTAGTTTTTCCTAAATATAATGAAAAGTCCCAGTTTCACACTCCACACTGCTAAACCTGAGCAGGTTTTGTAGCCTCATTCCACTTCACTGATCGCCCACATTTCAGATTCGTCCAGTGATTTAAATGGAAAAAAAAATGAAATGAGGTGAAACAAAATGGAAATTCAGTCTGATAATAAGACCACATGTTTTGAGAGTATAAAGCACGCTTTTCAAAGTACATGCAATTTAGTTGGTATGCGCACAGCATGACATGACAAATGCAATGAAAGATGAGATGGGGCAGCTCACAGCTGCAAAACATTAAAACAAATTGTGGATGATAGTGAGTTACATCACATCACAAACACCAGGCCTCATGCAATGATTGCAGTGATTTAAGGGAATTTTATTCACCAGTTTTCTGTTACAACTTCTTTAGTCTAAATGAAATTCACAAGTGCTTCAGACCTGTTGTCAGACTCACATGCAGACAGTCTGCCTTCCTCCATGGGGGAAAAACTTCAGAATTATAAAGCCAACGGCTGAATTAATTAACATTTTAAATCTGATGCTGATCACCCAAAACAAAATACATAACTAAAACAAATTTAATTCAAAAATGATCATCGTGGCTTCCCAGTTTACTGAGAGCTTTTTCAAATATTTTACAATTAATATTGGCATATTCAGCACATCAGTACTGTTGCATCAGGGTCTTTATGCAGCTCTCTGTCCAGCTTCATCCTCTGTTGTACCTGAGTGTAACATCACCTGCTGCAGCCTCTAATATTCTCTAATCTAATGTTTCTGTGACCGCCACATGACTGCCTCTCATATTCGTAGCGGACTGCTTTGCTTTAGAGGGATTTTTTTTTAGCATCTAACATCAAACAGTTCCTTCTTTATTTCTGTGCTGAACTGACGACACCTCAGGGGAAGCTGTATTCAAAATTTCTCATTGTTTCGTGTCCAATAATGGCCACTACTGACACAAATACACTTGTTATATTTGTGTCTGCTGCTTTTTCACTGCAGGACTTAAAGTTTCACTGAGTCAAAGTGTTCTAACGTGACATTTTCTGTGAATGAAACAAACAAAAACAAGGGACGGGAAGCCTTACGTTGATTATGCAACGTAAAAACAAAATCCACATCCCCTTTAACACTTAGAGAAAATGACAGAAAAAGTGATGTATGACAAACTGTCACTTTAAAACACTGCTGTTGTGATCCTCACAAAGAGACAGACTGTCCTTTATTGTGTCACTTTTCCAACGTGAGCACACAACATACTCAAAACCAGATTACAATGAGTATGCGGTGTGGGACTATTTGGCTTATTTGATAAGAACAGAGTCGAGGATCATGTTATTAGTAACAGCTGCATTTTTCCTCCTGTGACGAGTCACAATGCCCACACCTGTTGAAATGCACAAAGGAACCAGGGGAGCTCCTCACATGCTGCGAAACATCCAAGCTAATTGTGGATGGTGGTGAGAGTTTAAAAAAAAAAAAGTCGTACAATGTTTTGTTTTGGGGAATCTAGAGTAAGTGCACATGCTGCATCATTTTCAGTTTATACAAAATGTAAAAGTACGTCAATTTCTAGCGTACTTACCGCAAAAACACTGCAAAAACAGACAGCTGTGGAATGTCTGCTGTGAGAAAGGTCTTTAAAACCAAACTGAGTCATGGAAGACATTAAGCTTTGGTATTCTGTCCTGAGCATGTTAAATAGAACGATTTACAGGAGAATTTAAATTGATCAATGGTAGAAATTGTTGCTTTTCACATAGAATGGACAATGCTGTGGTAGCTGTAACCTTCTGCGGTGTTCAAGTGTCTGTAGCTGACAAAAGAACTTCAGGATTCAAGGTTGAGTGTCTTGAAAGCAGCCAGCATCTGCTGTGCGTTTCACACTGTTTTTCTCTCCACATCACATCAACTACCGCTGCATGTTTAAGTGCGTTATTAAAAGGTATGTTAATAACACACAGCCAGACAGCTTCTTCAAGGCAAGAAAGTGACAGATTTTCCTTTGGGAAGAACATTTATGGAAGAAGTTTTCCACCTGCTGAGTCATAGGTGGAATCCTCGTGATTTAGAGCCACGAGAGCTGACATGCTAGCTGCTAAATATCACACCGTGGGTACAGTCGATTCCCTCCTCGCCCACACAAGGCTTCCCTCACATGCTGCAAGTGTTGCTGCTTTGTTGGAAGAAGGTGTGTGTGCGAGTGTGCATCTTCTTTTCTGTTGCTGTTCTTGATTTAATTGTGCGTTCACAAGTGCCTGGGTGACAATTGCATTGTTCGCTAGCTGCGGCTGTGACAGTGGCGGCTGCAGCTATTTCAGACAAGTGCAACATCGCATATCTCAGGTCGGCCGGGCCGCTCGCCTCGCTTTCTCACGCTATCTGCACTTCTTTTGTAGTATTTCAGTCTAATCACAGGTGACAATTGGCTGTTCGGTTCCATTTTTACATTTCTGCGACTGGTTTTGAAAAACAGGTGGCGTTTTCACACAGACAGGCGACAGAACATCTCGCATCCTTTAATACATCAGGATCACGTCAACTCGTGTCCCTGAGCGCTCATTTATTTTAAGAAATATCTATTTGGAACTCTAACACTGATTTCTTTTTCTTCTCCTTTGATTTGAGAATGGAGCTGGCATTTCTTGCAACACCAACTCACCCTCCTTTGTGAAGCAGCTGAAAATGTGAGTAGAGAGCTGAGGGGATTTGGGAGCTGCTCAAAAAAGTTTTCTTCAAAAATAGACCAGAAAGTTAGAAACCTCAGCACTTAGTGATGCAATTATTGAGCCATTTGTATTGACATTCAAGCCCATTAAACCCCCAGTTTATTCTACTTTTCAAGTACAGTAGCTCCAGCTGTAACACTGAATGTGAGCGTGCACACTGCTGAATCTGAAGTACACTTCGTCTAGCTCCATTTTGCCAGTCTCTCAGATTACATAAGAATCTCTCCATGAACCACAATGCTCCATGAAACCTCCGGGACTCCCAGCAGCACTGTTGTTGCTGTTGTGGCAATCCGCTTGTTGTGTTTGTTTGTGTGTGTGTGCAGACTCTTGTGAGTCGTGACGCTGAGGGAGCTTGTGTTGTTGTGGTTATTATTAGTGTGTGTGTGTGTGTGTGTGTGTGTGTGTGTGTGTGTGTGTGTGTGTGTGTGTGTGTGTGTGTGTATGAGCAAAAAAAGGAGATAAAGAGTGGGGAAAAGACAAAACCCTTTGGACAGAAAGAGACAGATAAGAAGGGAGATTTTGCCTTTTTTCCAACGAGCCTGGCAGCCTCTGCTCCTCTGCTCGCTTGTGCTTTTTTGGAGTGGGAGTAATTACATGCAGCCCAGGGCAGAAGGTGTCTCCTCTTTGTCTGATCTGGAAGACAGCCACCGCTCCACCTACAGCTGGAACAGGACATCACTGCTCCAACATGGTGCCGGAGATTACAGAGCAGATATAAAGAGCAGCCGGTCCAAAAGTATTCATATATGGTTGTTATGTGGCCCCCGGGTGGATTTGTCAGCCGGGACGAAGTAGGAAACTCGTCAGACAATGGCCCCTTGATGTTCAGTTGAGATGTGTAGCGACAGTCCAGCGTGTCTTGTGTGGCTCATTTCCCAACTCAGGTTAAAGCAAACTGAAGAAAAGTTCTGTTTATCTGAAGCCAGAGAAAAATGTGCCACTTTTCCTTTATCTTAATGGAAAACACCACTAGGAACAAAAGAAAGGACGCTGTTACTCACTCTTAACATGTCCCATTGTAATTATTAGTCCGTTTTACTTTCTCCCTGAGCGGTCACACTCTGAGCACATGTCTAACTCTATTTCTGCATTAGTCATGGCTGCTGCTGATTTGGCTTGAACCCAGAGCAAGAAATGAAGTGGAGGAAAAGCGCAATTTGACCTCCGTTTAAAAGTAACATAACAAGGACTTGTCTTACGAAACATAGCAAGGAAAGAGTGAAGGAAATGAGATTGAAAAGTGGCCGTTCCATTGGAGGTTGGGGGTTGTAGTTGTCCCTGACAGCTCACCTGCTAACAAGAGTGAAGCAAGCACACCTGATTCTTATTTGACTGAATGATGCTCCATTAAAGGCCTGCGCTCCTGCACAGCTTACTCTGGCTGATTAGACCTCTGCTCAGGCGGATCTGTGTTAGAAATGACGTGAGATAAAAAAACTCCACGTAAATGCTTATTTTGTGCCTTTACACACACGCACCCACCCAGCACCCAGCCTCACAGAGCAGCTGGCGTGGCTGTGGCTTCATAGTCTTGTTGTTGTGAGTGTGGGGCCAACATACGCAGCATTTCCGGAGTGGTGGACGGCTGCAACCCACAAGAAAGGTTACATGAAATCAAGAGGATTACGGAGGACAATTGACCTGGCCTTTAGGAAGTCACTGTGAGCTGTTTGCTCAAGAAGCCACAGCGGGGAAAACCTTGAGCAAACTCACACCTGAGCGGAAGACGGAAGATAAATGTAGAAAAGTACTGACTGCCAGTATACTGGATGACCTAACGTAATAAAACTGGGGTCAGGCTCTCAATTAAAGACTGAATACAACCTCAGACACATTAAACATCACAGATGTACAATGCATTTTTAGATGCCATTTTCTGCTGTGCTGTGAAGTTTCTTTTCCTCACAGCTTATTCTGTGTTTTCATTGTGTCTGGTTTTCCTAGAAAATACTGCATTTGAAGACTAGTTTTCGGTTGTGAAGATTGTTTAAAATACAACTGCCCTACAAAAGAAAAGGGAGGAATTTCAATTCAGTAAGTGCTGCATGAAATGAAAAAAACATGCCCTCTCAGAAGGTCACAAATGTGCTCGTTATTCAAAGATTTTCCAACAACAATAAGCCGCGTGCATAAAGAGAACTCCTGCTGTCTGGGATGTCCTCGCGTGAAGCAATTTGATCTTCACTTGATTACATTTTTAAAAGAATCATCAAATTTGCTTATCGGCTGCTTCATGTTGCTTTTATATGGCGGCTTCGCCACTCTCCCACCGCCTTTTCACCAAAAAAAAAAAAAGGAAGGACAGACTTTAAAGCAAATCAGATGCTGATAAATTTGGAAATCTATAATTATATCCGATTTTTCCGATGATTGACATGCCCTTGTGTTTAAGTTTGCTCACTCCCTGTCTCCGGCAGTAAGCCTGTGCGTGTGCATGTGTGTGCGCGCGTGTGCATGTGTGATCCTCCCAGTTACGTCCCGGGAGACCGCTGTGTGTGTTGACAGTGTATTTAGGGAGCTTTTAACTCAATATACGCCTCAAACCCCATGGCAACCAGGCCTTTTCATTCCTCTGCACGTCACCATGGAAACACCAATGTTCATTAAATTTCAGCCTCTCTTTGAAGATATTAAGACAAAATGAGAAAAAAAAAATTATATTTAAGCAAACAACCCCAAATGTACAGTCATCTGCAGTGTTATACTCTCAGTAAACGTCCTGTTTGTGGTTAGAAGCTGCATGACGGCTCTGCTTTGGGACTTCCTGCAATCCTCCAAGGATTCTCATTGGCTCATTGGGGTGAAACTCCATGGGGCCTCAACAGCTAGCAAACATATGGACATCTACAGTCTTTCACATGGGACCTGGAGGACATACTGTATTTGCAGACTTTATGCAGACTGCAACCTCACTTTGCTGCGGCGGCCCCAGCGTGACACACATACACTTGAATGAGCAGAGTTAGCCGCGGGAGCATTACGGTCCAGCAGCTGAAAGGCCGACTGAGACGCCCCTTTGGGAGAAATCAATTTCCATACGTCTGAAGTAGTGTGTGTGTGTGTGTGTGTGTGTGTGTGTGTGTGTGTGTGTGTGTGTGTGTGTGTGTGTGTGTGTGTGTGTGTTATACAGTGCAGATGCATTCTTGTGTTTCATTGTTCCCCACATACAGACAGGAATTGCATTAACCTCTGGCAGATATACTCTGTGTTTAAGTGAATCCTATGTCTGTGTGTGTGTGTGTGTGTGTGTGTGTGTGTGTGTGTGTGTGTGTGTGTGTGTGTGTGTGTGCAGGTGAAAGTGTATTATAGAAGTAATGCATCTGCTCCATATAAATGAGCAGGAGTCGGGTTGTCGAAACAATGACACACTTTCACATACTGTAGACACGCATTGAGCGCGCGCACGCACACACACACACACACACACACACACACACACTCCATGTATTCGGACAGACAGTGCTCAACCCATGCAGCAGCAGGAACGGAGTCTCTCTCCTCATCTCTGTCAGCTGTCCTCAAGTCATTACAGTGAAGGCACAGTGCAACTGCAGCTGAGGACCCCAGGAAGCTATGTTTATCTAAAGAGGATAGAGACAGGCTGAATATGTAAAGAAAGCAGCTAGTGGAATCCCATCACACTGATTGCTTTAGACCAGCTGAGAGTCTGAGATGGATTCTATATTGCTCTCTCGAATTGAGGTTTAGTGAGATGTTAGCAGCGCTGGGGTAAACAGCAGGTGACCGTGTGTGGGGTGTGGATATTGGCTGGGGACAGTGTGACTCATATGCATTACGCCTACTATATGTTCATGGCCACCAAATGCAGAGGCAAAGGCAGTTACTTCAGGGAAGTGCTCATTTGTGGGGTGGGATTGGTTTGTATTCCTAGTAGATCAAACCATGTTCCATAGTAAATGTTATGGACCATTAGTTGGAATATTTGGTAATAAATGGATTGATAGTGCCCCCCCTGGGGGTTTACATGTCTTGTGAATGTCTTGAATCAGGACTCATCAATATTCACTCCAGAACAACAATGTCTTTAAGCCATTTTTAGGTACAGTAACTTTGACTTTATACTCGAGTCGTTCAAATTTACCACAACTTTTAATTTACAGGAAATCTGCAAAGGAGGATTCAAAGAATAAATGTGTCCACACACCAAAGTTATGACAGTACTAGGAGCTGAATGCATCAAGAACTGTTGATGGCAATAGTTCTCCACTTGGGTGCAGAGGATGAGGCAGCAAAGTACGAACAAATCCATGCATGCGCCATTTCCCACATGCAAACTGGTATTCATGGCATGTGTGCACCACTTGCAGTGGATAGAGATGGCTGCAGGTGAGAGCAGAAGTTTGACATTTGAGGTGAGAGATATAACTTTGCAGTTTGTTTACCAGATTCACTGTATTATTTTGCATGGCTTTCTGTAATATGTGCATCAAAAGCGCATTTATAAGTTTCATTCGTTTAAATTATTCATCAGAGCTGAATTTCATCATTCTTTTTATTCATATTTGAGCCGACCTTTTCCTGTGTCTGTTAATCATCTTTTAATTTGATCTTCAACGGTGAAGCACTTTGTAAACTCTATGAATGACATGACAGGAATAATAATGCTGCCTCATTATCGGATCTGTTTTGTTTAGTTTTATTTTGTCAGATTTTACTTTACTTCCTGTGTTTTCCCACCCTTTAGATTTTCTCATTTGTTTCACCTGTGCCTAATGAGTTCTCCTGTCCTGCCTTTGTCGTTTTTCACTTCGTTCCTTCTTCATGCTGTTGCATGATTCTTGTCTGTTCGTGAGTGCTTCCTCGGATTACCTGTCAGTTTGGACCTTATCTGTTTTTTGATATATTTGGACTTGGCTCCCTTTTCGCTGGACTTTGTTTGCCTTATGGACTCCTTGCTTTTGTGTCGGACCCTCACCAGCCTCACTCTCCTGTAAGTCTTTTTTTTTGGTTTGCTTTTAAGTTAGTAAAATTATTGAACTGCACCAGTTCCACCTTCCGGTCTGCATTTGGCTTCTGTTTTTCCAACAGATCCAGATCTCACCATGATGATAGTTTACGGATACATGTGATGAATTTGTGGTATGGACGCTATAAATCCTCAAAGCTGTAAGTAATGGGCACATGTAATGACGAATGTTCTGGTGTTGTTTGAGAACCTTGCTGAAGTGACACAATCTGTGAAATTACTGTTCTTCGTCTTTGGTCTAACGCAGTGTTTCTCAACTCCGGTCCTCGGGCCTCACTGCCCATTTGAATCCACCACACCTGATTCAAATGATCAGCTCGTCATCAAGCTCTGCAGTGGCCTGATAATGAGCCACTCATTTGAATCAGGTGTGTTGGAGCAGGACATTTCTACATACACATCCATTTATGACTAACAGGGTAGAAATAAGGCTTGTGTATGTGCACCCAGTTCCATAGTGATTGAGATTTATGAAACAGAACATGCAGCTTTATGAATCTGATGGAAATAATGTGTATATTTCTGTTTTTGTCTGTACACACAGTTGTAGTTATGAATCTATGGAGTTTTATGCATCTGGTCCCAGATGTTTTCATCTGTTGCTGTTGTTCAGTGGATGTTCACATGCATTTGCCGAGCCTGTTTTCATTACACTTACACATTTTGGTGGTATTGACACCAACTTTTCCTTTTATGATGTCAAACATGATGTTTGTTCTGATAGCCGGAAAGCTAAACTTACTTAGTTTCCCTCTCAAACAGTCTGAGGACTGTTGGCAGATTAACAGCTGAGCCATAATCTTTTCATTTATGAATTATTGTATCTAAACTGTACTCCATTTCTACTGAAAACCAAGTGAAGCCCCTCGACTACACACGAGTCCATCCAACCATTTTCTTCCACTTACCCAAGGCTGGGTTATGGTGGCAGCAGGCTGGGAAATGTAATCCAGATGAATTTCTCCCCAGCATCTTTTTTTGAGATGCATAATCCAGTGCGTTCTGGATCTGCTCCAGGATCTCCTGCCAGTTGGATGTGTCTGGAAAACCTAAAAGATGAGGCGCTCAGATGCCCTAATCACCTGATCAGATGCCCTAATCACATCAACACCTCATCCTCTCTAAAAGTGAGGCCAGTCACCCTACAGAGGCAACTCATTTTGGTATCAACAGTCTCATTCCTTTGGTCACTACCCAAAGCTCATGCCCATACTGTAGGTGAGGGCTGGAACGTGGACCGGTAAATCGAATGCTTCGCCCTCTGGCTCAGCTCTCATTGGACCTCAACAGTCCAGTACAATGCCCGCATTACTGTTCGACACCAATCAGCCTGTCGAACTCACCCTCCAATTTGCCCTCTCTTGTCAACAAGACCCCGAGATACTTGAAGTCCTTTGCTTGGGGCAGCAACTAACTCCCAACCCAGCACAAGCAATCCCCCATATTCCAGCAGAGGAGCATGGCCTCAGACCCTCTCATGAAGCCAACTTCACCACATTGTCTGTAAAGAGCTGATTCTGAGGTCCCCAAACCTCTTCTCCGCTCCCCAGCTGTGCCTTGACATCCTGTTCATGAATGTCACGAACAGAGCCGATGACGAGGGACCACAAACCCACACCATCACCATTTAACTAATTATGTGACTTGTAAAACCAGTTGGCTGCACAGGTGATGATGTGTCTTATTAAAAGGGGGGAACACTAAATATTTCATTTGTATTTAATGTTGCTCACTTTGTAGAGATTCGCTTTGACATTAAAAGTCTATCAGTGTTAAAAGACACATTAAATCCTCTTTCATCCATTGTATAATACAAATGCCTGAAAACCTCAGCAGATGAGGAGACTGTAAACTGGCTGCAGAGAGGAGGAAGCAGCACCATCCTCCTTTCTAAGACTTTCTGCCTGGTTACGAGGAGAGATTGAGTGTTTTCTAAACATGCAATGCAAATTACTCATAGTTCAACAAAAGTTCACCTGAAATGTGCCAAAATGCAGAAATGATCAAGGAGGGATCTAAAAATAGCCTCTCAGTCTCTATCTGGAAAAACAATAATGGAGAAATTCGCATGAGCTTCGATGCTGTTGTGGACATTGCTCCTCCAAATTTGTACATAATCAAATGAAATGGAGTTAGACACTGATGCTGCAGTCGTTAGGAATCTGAACTTCTGAAGTCGGCTGGAAAGGCAACTTTGAGCCTTAATTAGCTGAAGAAATCTGCAGAAATCCTTTATCTTTGCCCTCTTGTTCTCGTTATGCCCGCTTGTCCATATACAATGTTTTCAGACACACACACGCCCACGTCTGCCACACAGCTGTTACAATACACACCCAGGGAAAGCACAGTTTATATAACATGCGCAAGCCTTACCTAAATTCACAGAACTATATCATCCTCAATTACAGCCTGGAGCAGTTTTCCTTTGATGTAAGCTCGGAATAACCCCTAAAAGAATATATACACTCATAAACACACTCACGCGCATGCACTCACTCACCCACACACACACACACACACACACACACACACACACACACACACACACACACACACACACACACACACACACACACACACTTTAGAATCCTATTTCTAGAGTGAAGAAGCATGAGAATCCCTCCGCCATTCATTGAGGCCCGGCCTCTGAAGTATAGTCAACAGCAGCATGCGGTGATTAATTAGAGATTTGTCTGGATGAGGGGAGGTTTGGGAGGCAGAAGGATAAAGCAGGCAAATCTGCTGGCCTAATTAGGGGAATTTAATTTCTCACAGGCTCACATTGACTCAGACCTTGATGAGGCATTTTTGGGAGAAAAGGGGGAGTGGAGGGAGGGAGGAGAGAAAGCAGCTCGTCCATGATGTTACATGCAGTAATAGATGGATGAAGTGAGATTGCCAAAAGGGAAGCGCGAGACACTGCAAAATCATGTAGCGCCTTGATAATAGAGCTCATCAGATGTGCTCATAAATTCTCAGTGAGGATGTTTCTGTGCATGTCTGCAGTTTTAGGGGCAAGAAAGAAAGTTTTGTGAGAGTTATGAATTCTTCTGTATTGCGGAGGGGATCTCATTAAGGCCCAATCTTGCGTGATATTTTACAATCATAGGAGTGAAAATGACGAAATGTATTTTTTGAACCTAAGCGTGACAATGATGTAGCATGGTTGAAAGTCAGCCCAGTTCCACTGCATTTTGTCGCATTATTTTCCATCCCCGTCAAACATATTTGAACTTTTTTCACATTTTCTGATTTTCCACTCCATTATCTATGCAAAATTGAAAATCACTCTTATTCAAAGGCAATCCATGGCGTGGCGGCATTATCGCCCTGTGACCTGAAGGTGAAAATGACAAGAAATGGTCCAGCACATAACTCCCTTAGAAGGACAAATTGCCATGAGTGAGCTTTGGAGGTGCTGGTGGGCCAAAATTCATTACCCTCGGGCAGAGCCAAGCTAGCCCTTTCCCATTGTTTTGAGTCTGTATGCTAAGCTAAGCTAACTGACCTCTGGCTCTGGCTTCATGGTGAACAACGTGACACGAGCGTGGCATCAATCTTCTTGTCTAATTTTCAGCAAGAGACCAGATACGCCTGGTCCTTTCCATTTTCTCCACTATCGAGACCTTACCCCAAACTTTAACCTCTGGTTGCCTAAACCTTATCTTTTTAACTGAGCCTATTTCAGAACACATAGTCTGTTATTTTGCAGTCAGTAGGAAGTGATGGGTTTTCCTTGAGCTGGCACTCTTTTCATTCCTAATTCAAATTCCAATTTGCCAAGCATATCATCAAGCCTAAACCTGGGGCAAAGAAGACCCCAAAACAGCAGGAAACAATCACTGAAGTCAGTCCTATCCCTTCAGGAAGATAGATACTGATTGAAAGAGAAACGAATGGTTTGTTTATTGAATTAGCTGCTTTGGTTGAGATGCTGGGAGGAAGACTTGCAGTGTCAGGTGGACGTAATAGAGGAGCCCTATTTTTTTTTCATCTGTACTTAAATGTCAACGGGGAATGATGCAGCAGTATGGCGAGGTTCATCTGAACTGACAAGACAGCAGCTGGGCTCGTCTGTCTCCTTTTACTGGAGTAAACAACTCATATTATGACATTTAAATACTGTAATTAGTACAAGTCCACAAACAAACCTGACCCGTCTTCACATCCTTGGCCCATCTGTGAAGATGAGTCATGCCAAGTGTGTAAGGAAGCATTAAAGTGATGCAGCCGGTCCATATACATTACACTAATAGCAGCACCCAGACGACTGCTAAAGAGAGCCCTATAGTAGAAG
The DNA here is from genome assembly GCF_039877785.1 of Chaetodon trifascialis. Taxonomy (NCBI): domain Eukaryota; kingdom Metazoa; phylum Chordata; class Actinopteri; order Chaetodontiformes; family Chaetodontidae; genus Chaetodon; species Chaetodon trifascialis. Next base: position 14,557,906 of record NC_092076.1, on the reverse strand, counting down.
GGACTAATATTATCTTTTAAAGACTATTAGCCTTTGATGGCCGATGCAAAGGTAACCCATCATTGCTCTTGCTCTGTTCCTTGCTGTCACACACACTCGCAGACACACACACGCACACATGCTGAGCCTAATGTGTTCTCAGGCCTAATAGCTCTTTCATTAGTGCCAATCCAAAGACAAATGGATTCAATAAGCAGCCCAAATCTATCTGTCTGTTTGGGTTTAGAAACACCCCTGCTCCTTTACTCCCTGCGTAGCATTTATGGACTCTGAAATGACCGCAGAGAGAGGCAAGAAAACAGATGAGAAAATGGATGAAATAGACAGCAGATTGACAAAATGGGACACAATGACTGAAAAAAGGGGCAAAAAGAGGCACACTCATGTTAACAGGCTGTAGATGCTGTTAACAAGGATATTGACAAAACCATTAGGCAAAGTTTAAAAAGAAGCTTGATTTTCTAGCAAATGAATGAGTGTTGTGAACATTGTTTGGATGGTGTCGAGGATAATTTTGTGCGCAGAATAACAACGGATTTCACTGCTTCAGCTTCCTAAACTGTTGAAAAGAGCTTTATTAGTATTTTGGGGTCGAGACATTAATGGGACTCTGCATTTCAGTTTGTGTTTTGTGCTGCATTTATGGAAGCTGTCAAACCAAAAGAGAGAGTAATTAACGCCTTGAATACAATAGAGCCATTTGCAAGCACGTACTGTATATTCATGCACCCATGGGCAAAATGAAACTACACACCCTTGTCCATGCTCGTCAGTGATGAGCATCAATGGTGTGTGTTAATTACAGACTCTACCACGCGCAGGGCAAATCAGCATATTGGTGGCACGCATCCGTGGACAGCGCTGGTGGAGCCTCTAATCAAGTCTTGAATTCCAATTTCCCAGCAATGCCCTGCCTTTGAACAGGGGTCAAGTCTCCTTCTCTAATTTGTTTGCCTGCTGGAGTGAGAGGGAATCCAGCTGGCACGAAACCAAGAGGCCACCCTGGCAAGTGTCAAATATCAGAGCATGACGGGTGGCTTTAGAGGAGATAAGTGTCTGAGTGTGTGAGTGTGTGAGTGTGTGCGTGTGTGTGTGTGTGTGTGTGTGTGTGTGGAGATTTTACCCTACAGTATCATCAAATAGTTTTGAGGATCGCTGTTCCTTAAAAAGCTGCTAACTGACAGAAGAATTTCATTAGTCTGGGTTTCAGCAAAGAGTTTCATGTCTAAATGCTGATTTGGAGGCTTTCCCACCCTGTCAATTTGGAGGATGCATTCGTGTGTGTGTGTGTGTGTGTGTGTGTGTGTGTGTGTGTGTGTGTGTGTGTGTGTGTGTGTGTGGTGGTGTTGTGGGTAGGACAGTGGGCGGCAGCGTGGGAGGGGGATGATTGGTGTGTGTGGGTGGGTGGTTTGGCCGGTGGTGGGAGCTCTCTAAATAACAATGGTCTGTCTGAAAGCCTGCAATAAGATACCCCTGTGTGTGTGAACATGCCTCTCTATGTGCTTACGATGTGACAGGACATGAACAAAAGGATTTGGTTAGAATTAGTCAAGGATTAGACATCTATTTTAATGTCTTTTGTCGAGTCAAATGTGTTATATGCCGCTTGAATGAACAAAATGGGCCAAGCCGCCGTGCTGCATACCAAGCGCTCTCTTCAGTGCGCCGAAAAAGCAGAAAAAGCTAACGCGCGCCGTCAGATGTTCCAAAGCGAACACCCTACCTTACAGAAAAATCAAATAAACTTATTCATGACTTGTTGATGGCATCAAAAAAAAAAAAAAAAAAGTGCTTACATTTTTCCTTTCTAACACAGCTATTTTCCTGCGAGTCAGAACCTCTCACAGCACATTTTTTTGCATCCTTCAAAACTCTTTGAGCCTTTTGAGGGCCCTGTTTCCATAGCAACTAGGGTTGGGTGTGTGTATGCATGTGTGTGCGTGCACGTATATGTGTGTCCAGCTCGACTTGTTGCATTTTGTGATGCTCAGAAGCACCGAGCTGTGCCTCGGGCTTCAGAGGACAGCAGCACAAGCTAAGACACGGCACGGTTGGTTTGTGGCTTCTTTTTGGCATCATCGTGCAGTTTATACAAAATCACACACACACACCTCCGTATACAAAAGCGTGTTCACACTATACACGTGAATACCTGAATTACATGTACAGACACACACGCGGCTGGTCAATGTACTTGGTTATTCTCTTGGCTTCACCTCGTGATTTTTTTTCCTCGATCAATGCAGCAGCAGCTTCGTTCTGCCCAGCATCATGTTTGCAGTCAGTAATTTGGAGGCAGAACAACATCTCTCTCATCCTGTCAGTTATCACAGTTTACTGAGCATAGCATCTCTCACCATCTCTTTCCTCTGTCTGTTCCTTCTCTGACTTCAGTCTCTGAATCTAACATCTTTTAGCTATCTGCCTCTCTCTATATGCACTCGCATCCCTTCCTGTCCTCAGCCCTTTACTGACCTGTCTGCTCACCTGCCTGTCTCGCCCTGGATCTCCTTGAAACTTCTCCCACTTTTCGTCCCACATCACCTCATTTTCCACTCATGTCACTTTCCTTCCCCGCCTGTACCCTCCATGTGCTGCTCCATCTTAAGCCTCCACCACCCACCCACATCCCATCGCCCAGACTGTCATTTGTCACCTGTATGTCCCGTTGATGATAACATCTGTCTGCCTGTTGATAAATCAGTCATCTGCCACGGATCAAAGTGCAGAAAAGCTCTCAGATACAGGTAGCTATCGTTGTCATCCGTCCACTTGTCACAGCCAAAAGTCCCCCCCCAACCTCCTCTTCTCTCCTGCTGCCCTTGGTTGCTGACACTAATGTCAGAGAGCTATTAAAACTCATGCAGCAAATTGCAAACACTGTAATTTAATGTCCCATAATGCAACGTAGCGACCGGATACCTTGTCAGAAGAAAATGTGTCATAAAGGGCTGTCAAATGAGTTAATGGAGTTGAATGATAAGAACATGTTATTGAATATCAGCTATTAAAATGTTAGAAATGAGGTAGCATTCAATGGATGATGGAATAATATTACGGACTAATAATGTAACAAGAGGAAGAAGAGGAAGAATATGCTGTTATTAGCATACATTTAAAGTCCATTTTAAGTATTCATAAACCATTATAATTTTAGTTGACCTATGTTAACAACTGTACTGTGCACAATTACAACTGATGTAATTCAATTTTAATCCAGAGAGTTTCTGTGTGAGAGCATAAGACACATCAGGACACAATATAAACCTGTACAGTACAGATTGAGTTTGTTAATAATGACCAAATAGTGATTGTAGCCTACTTTAACATGGTGTTCTTTGATTTATATTGGATCAATAAATGCAAGTCTGTGGAACTCTAGTTGTTTTAAATCACTGCTAGCATGCACTGTATCTACATTATTTACCAGATTAGTTAAATTCATATCATACAAATGCAGCATGCGCATATGCAGTGCTTCTGTCTCAGAGACTGTTCCTGACCGGTCCGCTGCTTCTTATCACAGCACTGAGTGTGGGTCACCTGCATCTTCGTAGCACTCAGAGCCCAACACAATCACAATACTTGCATACATGAAACAGAGGAAACTTGAAGAGACTCAAAAATATGTGACATGGCCTGCAACCGACAGGTTTCCTGTGGAGACAAGCCACGGTGCAGGAGCTTAACATTGTATTTCTGTAAGTCAGATGAAAACAATCAATCCTATTCAAGTTGTTTTTCAACCATAAGTCATTATTTTCAGTTCTACTGATTCATTTTTTACCACTAGAGAGCAAAAAGACTCCAAAACAAGCTCACAGCAACAAGACTTAATTGGATAATGTATTGTCTACATTTCCGTTCAGCAAAGTCTTTTGATCTTCATGTTTCTGGTCTATTTGATGTGGAAGTCTTGTTTCCCTTCACTCTCATTTTGTGCTGTGAAGGTAGAGGACAGTTGACTTGTATGTAAAACAATGCAGGAATTCCACTACGGGCACATTTACAGGCGTTCACAGCATTTGCTTTTAGCCAGGCGCAGTAGGGTGTAGCTGTGTTGGATGAGCCCAGTATTTGGCATTCAGATGGACAAGTCTCACAGTTGGCAGTAAGATAGGAGCCAGGCAGCGTGACAATTAGGCTAATGACAGTTGAGAATGGGCTCACTGACTGGTGTGGAGTTTGATTGTTTTGGGATTGAGGAGGAGCAGGAGCAAGATGAGGATGGCAGGGATTTGAAGGTGGGGTTGCTGTAAGGGCCTCGGCCCAGTCAGGTGTGCCAAACAGAGCAGAACAGTTGGCCGGGCATGCTAGAGCCTGGAACAGCACAGCTTGGCTAAGGGCTGCTGTGACCTCCTGCCACTTCTAACAGCTAGTGCGGGAAAACACAAAGGAGAAAGACGGGGGAAGATAGCATGAAGGGATTGGAGGGTGTTATGGGACGGATGGAGGCAAACAAGAGAGGGATCAGAAACACAGAAGACAGAAGAGGGTGGAATTAGAAGCGCTGGGGAAGTGATGAGAATTTTAAGAAGCAAGATGCAACGATGGAGAGGAGGAAAAACCAAGTGGATCCTAGTGGAAGAAAGAGATGGAAATGAGAGAACACAGTCTGAGAAGAAACAAGATGGAGGAAACGGAGGAGGAGGAAAAGGACGGCTCAAGAAATCAGAGAAATGCCACAGGAAACACAACTGGACTGCACTTATATGAAACATTGAATTCAACAAACACTAACAGATTGAAAACTGCAGATTTATTGTATATTTGTATTACACAATACAAATATACATACAAAACTAAGACGAGCAAAAACAACTCCACCCACCTCGGCTGTACTTTGTGTTCAGTGGTAATTAGCAAATGTTGCTAACACCCTAAACTAAGAAACATTACATGTGCTAAACATCAGCAACTTAGCATTGACACCGTGCGCATGTTAGCATGCTGATGTTAGCCTTTAGCTCACAGAAATGCATGTACATGTCACAGATAAGAAGCTGTAATACAATAACCAAAATTTTCTATATTTTGTAGGAAACAGGGTTGAACAGTGTTGTGAGAAAACTGTTGCTGACACAGACACAAACCGTCCTCCTGGGGGTCAGAGGTCAAACAGACCCCTCATCCTTCCCTTGTTCACTGTGTTCCTTCACCTGCAGAAGCAGGCAGAAACAGATGAGCCTGTGATGCGTGATGATGGATAGATTTGAATTAGCTGTGATTTACTGACTGGACACAGGAAGGAGATCCTCTGCTGGGTATTCCTAATTAGATTAAAGATGCTGTCATCCCATCTAAAGCTGCAATCGATGGCTTTTCCCAGGTCACCTCCTGTAATGTCAAAACATGGTTCATAATCGCTCCAAAGCCACATTTAACTATGAGATGTTTGGAAACGAACCATGGAGAGCTGAGCCAATGCAGCTGGAAGCCAGACCTCTGAGCAAACTATGGTCAATTGTTTGTAACAAAAAGCAAGCTGCACTCTCCTCATCATTGTAAATAAAAGAATGGCCTCAATGACTCTTCAAGATCAAATAAAGGTTGACTGACTGAGTGACATTTAATCAAGGTAAAAACTGACATTGGTTATGCATAATGGACCTGAGGCTGCAGATTAATCAACATATGTATCTGTCTTGCTGCCTTCAGACAGCTGCAGGGATTTAGCTAACTGAAGAAACTTCTTGTAAAACATAAAGCAAATTTAAACGTATCAGCTAGTTGAAGAGGGTTTAACTAAAATGTTGTATTTTACATTTTAAGCATATGTTATTGTTTATGTGGTTTGTGTCTTTGCACTAGAAACAGATGTACTTTTGAGGCGCCTGGTTTCAGGGCAACGTCTAAAAGCCAATTTTTACCAAAATACCAACACCTCGCTTTGCTCTGTCTCATTTGAATGAACCTCCCACCTGTTTGCGCCTCTCTTCCCACCTGTGCGCCGTGTGCTCTGAGCTGGGTACTGACAGACCACGCAGATGGGCAAAAATTTCAAGGTTGGAACACTGTGCTGAAAATAGGACCCCTAAAGCGAAAACCCGTGAACAGACTGATCATACTCTGTTCAACGAGGTTGCACTTTGCCCCATCGGGCGAAGGAAGAGCTTACATTGTTTTCAGGAGCATTTGTCAATCACCCGTGATAGCTGACCTTTCTAGTTCACCCGTCTCCCGAGCCTTGACCGACCACAGTGGGCAAAGCAGCATTTGCTGGCTGGCTATGTGAGGTTCGCTCCAGAAGACACACAACCAATTTTCCAGTGTGATCCTGATGGCAGTTATTTGCAGTGGAGTGGGCTGTTTGTCCACTCATAGAGCCGATACAGCTCTGAGGCAGCTGTTCAAATTAACTGTGATGGGTGAGGACTTAATATAAACACTGGTACTGTTGATTTTTATAAGGGCAAATGAATACCGTTGGGTCTGCTGTTCAGAGTGACCTGACTATTGCTAACACTCCAAAAGATAATACCAACATCATTTTGTTTTTGCTATAATCACCACCAAGGCAGTGGATTTGCTGCAGTTTGAAGCTCTTATTGGCTGTTCAGCGAAAGGTTTACCTCACCTCCCTGAAGTGTGTTCTCATTATTTCACATATCCTTTACCAACAGACAAGCTGCTGGAAGGATGAACATTATCCATCCTTTTTAATGAGATTGAGTGTATTAATTTTTTTTTTTTCAAATTGACATCTTATAATCTTTCCAGCGGGTGAGCTGCCCACCAAACTTCATCCAAATTTCTAACAGACAGACTGTGAATTTCCAAAAAAAAAAAAAACCTTTCTTCCAACTTTATTGGCAGAGAAAATAACAGCATCAGTTTTAAGCTTGATGGGAATAGGATTCTGCTTAATTAAATCACGTTGAACACATCAGAGGAAGTACTCATGAGACGCACTGAGCGGGTAGGTGCAGCCAGAAAAGTGGCGAGTGGAGTTGAACCGAATATGATGAACTGGATGGAAGCGAGTTTGAGTTTACATTAATATCCTCTGAAGAGGGGAGTCTTTGAATAGATCACACAGCAGCAGGGGCCTGCTCGTTGGCTGTTGTAATACCTCCCTTCTCCAATGCCTTCCTCAGAGCTCCAGTCTCTCCAGAGAATAGTCTCTGCTTCGTACCTGGGCCTGCGCAACGGCTCTCTGCAGGAGACTTTTGGGAGAAAATCTTGCCAAGACTTTCTGTCTCTAAAAACTTTTTTTTTGTCCAGTTCTTGAATTATTTAAAAGTGAAGTTGAGGCTCTGTTTCTGCATTCAACCTTTTTCTCTCCATGCTGCTGCTGGTGGAGAAGGAGGAGGCGGAGGAGGAGGAGGAAGAGGCTGTTTCGGGTGTCTGCGATGTGTTATTCTTCTCTCAGCCATGCCACAAGCTGGGTATTTGCACCCGGAGCTTAGTGTTAGAATTAAGGTTGCAGATATTAAAATGATTAATTCAGCCTCACAAAGCCAAGCTCCCATTTAGCCCGACCACTTCTAAGTTGCTCTCCTCTCCACTGCTCATACTGAAAATGTCCTATTCATGCAGATGTTCCATTATGAGCCTTCTACACACAGGCATGATGATGGCAGCACAGAGGGTGTGTGTGTGTGTGTTTGAAAATGATAAAGCTTCTTGGAGGAAAGGGAGGAGAAGAAGATGAGGAAGGGAGGACTTGAGGACAGTGATGGCTGTGTGAATTCAGGACCTCCGGCTGTCAGCTCAAACACCATTCAACCATTCTACAGTATTCTCTCCCCCTGTGAACAATGCACAGCCCAGCAGCCCATTTCACATGCACTGCAATGGTGCTGTCTTCCTCAGCCAGCCAAATGACCGACCATTTAGACCTTTTCCTGGCCTGTTCCATTCAGAAAGCAGAACCCAAACCTACAACACAAGTTAGTCTCTTCCTACTGCTCACTGTATCTGTAGCACCATCAACACCCTGACTGTAGAAGGAGTATTGATGCTGGAGGATGACTGGACGGAGCAGGATTGATTCAGTGGATTGTGATTAGGATAAGTAAAAGAACTTTAGGCTCACTTGATTGGAAGAAGTCAACCAGGAAGAAGTTGTCCAAGGTGTGGCTGGGAGACCTGCCACTGGCTGCTATGTGAGGACACCACTGCTTGCATGCTAGCAAGTTTACTGCTGGCCACTATTGGCTCTGTAAGCAAATGTTACATGCTAATGCTATTTCGATCTTACTTCGGTGCTTTAGCATGTTAACGATTGCAAATTAACACTAAGCTCATGATACAGCTGAGGCTGATTGGAAAGTTTTGATGGTATTTGCTCAAAAAATATAAAACAAGTTAAAAGTTTGACCTGATGATGGCACTTGAAAAGTCAGGAGATGAAAATTGTCAAATTCATTTTGTCATATACCACATTTCCCTGTAATCCAGCGAATACTTGTTAACGTTTTAATAACAACCAAAAATATCAGCGGTTCACAAGCCATTAAGATTCAAAGTCTGTGAGGCATTGATGACTCGCCCCTTTATTGCTATGGCTGCTAACATTAGCATTTCTGATTTGTTATCGTCTGCGCTCTCCAAAAATGAGTCTGCTGTGGCTCTGTGTTTTTTTCTCTGCATCCTAATGTAACAATGTTGCAAGTCAAACACACACACAGACACACACCACATCCATCATGCTAAACGCTGTCTGAACACAGCCGCGTCTTTTCAGGTGTTGTATATAATATTAAACAGTCCCAGGATCCACAGTAACAGAACCTGATTGACCATATAGAATGTGGATCCGATCCTGTATGGGTCTCAACCCTGCTTTAAATTTTACTGATGGGATAATAGTGGGTAAAATAATACAAAGTGAATACTGTTCTCTTACTGTACTTGAAGGTATCTTGAGACAAAGTTTGAAAGTCGCTCCTCATTGTTTTTTTTTTGGGGGGGGGGGACCTAGCGGGAGAAACAAACTTGTATTTTCAGTGGAGCTCTGTTAATGACTCTAACAGGGAAGTTGCTGCTGATGTTGGAGCAGTGTCTCACAATCAAAGGAGAACATGTCCCCGACCTGTAGCCTTGTCTGACCCACTTCTGCTCTGTGCGGCACATTCACTCTCCTAATTACCCACCTGTGGGCATCCTAATTGGCTTAGTACACTGGTTTTAATCAGGGAGAGTACCGCGATTAAGACCCCAAGACTGCCTCCACAAAGTTAAGACACGGTGACAAAGCAAAGTGAGGGAAGACTGCAAGAGAAAGAGAGGGACTTACCGCACCGACAGAGTTAGAAATGACTATTTAGTAAATGAAAACAAAGTACTTGTGGCATTTTGAGCCACCTCACACACAAGCGAGTACTTAATGATGCGCATTAAAGCAGAGATTTATTAAGGAATCTGTAGAAGGCCATTAGCTACGCCTTTGATTTATTCATCGGGGACTGAAGCAGCACAATAAATATGGAAATAACTCATGGCCTTTTCAGACCACAGCTCTGGGGAACACCCGACCAGAATGAGAATCTGGATGTGGATGCTGCTGATATCTTGTTTGGAGATGACCTCATGATAGCTAGTTAGAAATTTCTCTCTGTGCAGACCTAATCACTGATGACATAGAATTTCAATAAATTCGCTCCGTTTCAATCCACCCACCCATTATCTATAAGCGTTTATCCTTTGGTGGGTCGTGGGTGGCTGAAGCCCATTCCAGCTGACACACTGGGTCAGAGGTGAGCTACACCCTGGACTGGTGGACAGTTCATCACAGGGCTGACACATACAGACAGACACACATTCGCGCTCACATTCACACCTACGTAATGTTTAGAGTCAGCAATTAAGCTAACCTGCACATCTCTGGACTGTGGGAGGAAGCTGGAGCACCCAGAGGAAACCTATGTACTGCTAACTATCTGTGCTATGATAGAGAAATACAATTAAAACATCACAATAGGGGATATGATGGATTTCAACCAGCAGATTTATCATTTGGTAGCTCAGGCCAAAGGAAATAATTTAGTTTTGCTTTAACATCAGTGTGTGTAATTAACCGGGTTGAGAGCTCCTGTCCATGTTAATTTCATTTGCCTATACTTAACCTGTAAAATGCATGAATCTCCTTGTATGTTTGTGCTGTGTGTAAAATACACAGTGCAGCTCCTGTCTTGTTATTTATTATCAGTTCTGTTCAAATTTTCAAAGATTATTTTTTTGATGAAGTGTTATAATTAATGTGTTTGGTTTGCCCACATTGCCTCAGTCTTAATCATCTATGCTGTGGTTGCTGATTAAGGACACCCAGACACCCCGCCAGCCCCCCCCCCCTCCATTCTGGACTATTGAGTCTACAGTATGCATACAAAACGGCATCTCTGCCTCTTCAACACTGGATTATTTCCTGTATGAAAATCGGTGAGTTAAGAGCTAGACTAATACCATATTGTGACATTTACAGAAATATTTTTGTGCTGTCACAATTTATGATAACCCTATATTTCAAAGCTGCACTAGTTGATGCACTAGTAATCTGAATGGGGTCGCCTGTGAGAATCACCACCCAAATCTGCAGTTCTTATTAGTTTCATGGAGCGCTGTAGCTTCTTTCAGCTCATTGTTTTGCCTTTGCAGACCACAGCTCTTCATCAGCCTTGATTCCAGCCACAGCAGGCAACTTAAGCATGAAAAGGCTCCGATAAGCATGTACATATATCGTATGTGCTGTACGTCAAACGGCAGAAGGACAAAGCCGGTGAGTAGCTGCTAAAGGAGTATTTGGTAGCTAAAGAGCTGCTAAATATAGATATTCCCTCAAGAGCAGGCGGCTATCTGGAGTGGAGAGACAAGCCAAGACAGTTTGGATGAGTTTGACTTTGTTTTTTGTGAAGTTAACACATACGCCAAAAACTTCATTCAAAGTAATTGCGCTTGTCTCTGTTAAAACAGCCACACATGAATTCAGAAGCTGTGCGGTTTGTTTTTCTGTTATTTTTCTGTTCTAATAAGGAAAGTGAGTGTAAGAATATTTTCCTTTCTGATATTTTGTGGGTTTGTTTTGTTCATATTTAGTGTCTGTAGATAAAAGAGCCCGTGTCTGGAGGAAAAAATACTACGCCACCAACATTTTAAGTTAACTTTTGTGGAGCAAAACAGAATTAAACTGCTGATAAAAGAAAAAAAAGAAAAAAAAAAGAATTTTTTTTTTAGCATTTTTCCCCCCACAGGAGAGTTTTTCAGGAGATTGAATGTGGAGTCGGATCTTGTTAGTGTGTGTGGCAGTGGGGTACAGGACACCAGATGGCGAGCCTCATCCAAGGAATTCGAATCTCCAAGGATTGGGAAAACATCCCAGCAAGCAGATCACCTGACTCACTGGATTTTTTTTCTCCCTCAGAACTGAATAAAGTGGACTGATGTACTGAACTGAACTATAAGGAATATCCTGTTGGAGTGTGAGATTGAATTCAATGGTTCTGAATTGCAAGTGTTACACAGATTCACTGTAACATGAGGGGTCATGCTAAAGTAACATGACTGAAGCAGCAATGTTCTTACCACCCAAAATAAGCCGTTTGGTGTTCATGAGCAGCTCAAATGTAATCTTTGAAAAACCTTTGCTCTCCATTTCAGGAGCTGTGAGTTCCCAAACAGAACCTTATCCTGGGCTCCATCACAACAGATATCTTTTCCAGCGTCACAAGTTCACTCTTTATAGAGCAATACATCACTGTGACAGATCTCATCACCGAACCAGGGGAAGGCAAGTGCTTCCTTTGTTTCTACCAAACTAAAAAACTGCCCGCTGCTTTATCTAAACTGCTCGATCTTTGAAAGAACGGCATTAACAGCATGCTTCCACGCCTTATAATCCTGCTACATATAATGCATGGATGTGTGAAATGGAAACTTCAACACTAGCCAGCACTTTCCTGCACGCTGTGTAGGTTCAACATTTGAGCCGCATTTCACACAACAAGTTGCTTTTATCTGTGATCATGTGTGACATCTGCTGAAACACAATGCAGAGCTGGGGGTGGAAGGAATGGGCACAAGCACTGTCATCAGTTACATGTCAGGATGCAACTGTCTGATAAGCAGCTAAGCTAAAGTGATAGGGAAGGGATAGCAGTTGTTTTAACGTGACTTTGGATTTTGGATATCATGTTTGACATGTATGTTGGACCGAGAGTTAAAAGGATATCCCAACGATTGTACACACAAAGAGTCAGCTGTGGAGACTCTGAAGGCTCTGGATGAGACTTTGTTAAGTCTGATAAAATCGGTCTGATGATTATTATCATCAGACTGAAAAAGAAGAGTAAATTCATGTATATCATAGAAGAAAGAGGGGTAACTCTATGAAAGTACATGCTGATGTATCTCTGTGTCCATTGATCTTTATCATATTTGGACCAGCTGATTCTCTTTTGTCCTTTATGTCATGAAGAGCGCTAAGACTGTGTGTTTTGAAAAATACATCCTATGTGTGACCTCTCTGGAGTATTTCCTGGCTGATGAACACACATACTAATGGTTTTCCATGTGATCTCAAATGAGGCTCTGAAGAATTGTCTTTTGAATCTCCCCACTCGTCATGCTGCACGTTACATCAGAGCCCTTCCTCGACGTATCGGGCTCGACCGTACGTCTTTGTGTTTGTCATTTCCAGCTACTTGCTGTCTATGCGTCGATCCCAGAGGACCGAGCAACACTCCATATGTACGTTCCCTGCAGTCATTTGCATTGTGTGTGTGGGGACGTGTCTTGAATGCCGTACCCAACAGAGGATCTCCTCTGAGCCTGGTGCTTGTACTTCTAACACATGGAACTTTCCACATGTCTCTGAATGCACACATGCAAACTATACAAACACACTTTATACACCACTTTATAAACAATCACAAAGCTCATCTGACTCATACACACACACCAGCTTTTCCCTTTGCCTCTGAGGAAATCTAAATAATAATTCTGTGTGTAATAATGCCAGTAATGCCAAACCACACCGGAGCGAGCGTCCTGCGGGAGTGCTGCCTCGCACGCACATCAAAGCCATAATAGAGAGATTGGCATCCAGGCAGGCTGCCGTGTTTTCTATATGTGCCTATTACATACAATAGTGTGCTCTCATGTGAGCATCCCACGGGGCATAGACCTAACTCTGCAGTAATCAGATGAATTCTGCATTATTAGGGGCTTCTTGTCTTTCTTGAGGATCAAGCCACAAGATTCATGTCGTCCTTTGATCAGGATCACATGGCTCCAGCACACAAGGCTGACATGAATGTCTCTTTTAATGGTTAAGAAGATGAACCTTTTATCTACCTGTGGACATGCACATAGGGAAAGAAACAGAAGATATTCTATTGTACGACATTTAACTGAGAAAAGGATGTATTTTGGAATTCACATTTTTCGACATGATCAGTCTGACATTCAACTCCAAAAGACAGAGGGCTTCAAAGCAATAAATTCACAAAGCACAAATACATACAAATGCATACCAAAGGGCCACAAATCCACGCACCCAAACACAATACACAATAACATAACTGTCCCCCTTTTCAGATAACATTGTTGAGGCAAATTGCAATATCAAAAACAAACAATAGACCTGCAATTTCAAACAGAATGAGTTAGAGGATGTGAGCGCATTTGCCCAGAGCTACATGCACGCCAGTTGCATATCTCCGAGCCAGTTGCTGATGGAGAAAACAGATAGAATTTACCAGCATCGCACTCTGGGTACATGTTTACATATGCATATGCAAACGCCACATGAGTCTCCAAAGCCACCGCTAGCTCCTGGAATGGGCATGGATCCAGCTGTTGCCTTTGGCTACAGATTAATTTGTGTGTGCATGTGCGAGTGTGTGAAGTGCATAAATGTGTTAAAGAGCCATATCTATCTCTCAAACACCTGTGATCCACTGTTTAATACCCCCCACTTCCTTTATGCACACAGAGGGAGCTTGAAATAAATTCCGAGGGAGAATTCATTCCAGTACAAAGTTTGCAGTCTTTTCTGCGAGTTTTGCAGCTCAGAACTATGACTATCGCGCATCTGTAAGGGACTGCAGGAGTGATTTCACAGCATCACAGTGCACATATTGACTTATGAAGATGGATTATGGGCAATATGTATAGCATGATCATTGAGATCAAAGCCAGGTAAGCTTTTGAATATTATGCAGGGGTCATAACCAGCCATTATTCATCTTAAATGCAGAAAGACAAGATTATGGAAGGTTTCTCAGCAGGGTTATGGACCCACAATACTAACTGCAGGAGGAAAAGTGTTTACAGCAGCACACTTAAGGAGCTAGCGTGAAGTCGATTAGTAAGGGAAAGTGCTTGTTTCCCAGACAGATCAGAGAAAACGTCTCAAGTTCCGCTCACATTTCGGGGAATCCAATTTGCTAATTTTTCGGTCAGAACTGAATTTACCCAAAAAACTTTCTCATGTCACAATATATTCTATTTTCCTCAATGTTTTCACTTCCTTAAAAGCTGATTGTTTCACTTTGGGTTGAAGCACATCAGCATTTCAGTTCAATGAAGCCTATAGAGGAGAAAAAGGCAGCACTGAATATGGGGAAACAAGTGCACACTCCTATTAGTGGTGCTGTGAGGCTTAAGCACAGTGGTGCTTAGCACTCAATGCTAATGTCAACATGCTAAGATGCTCAAAATGACAATGACAACATGCTAATGTTTAACAGGTAACCATTGCCATGTTCACCATCTTAATTTAGCCAGTCAGAATGCCATACAGTCAACTTACAGTACGACTGAGGCTGATGAAATGTTATTAGTTTGCACAAAGCGTTGGACAATTTAAAATTCCAACCTGCTGATGGCTCTAGATGAAAATGAAAGGGGTCACCAAAGTGATGACACTTCATCCTGAGGGGAACATGAAGGTTTGTACAAAATTTCATGGCAATCCATTCAATGGTTGTCGAGATGTTTCCCCCAAAACTACAAATTTTATCCTTGTGGTGGCACTAAAGGAAAGGTCAACCACCAGCTTTTGAGATATTTCAGTCGATAGGTAAAAATTTTGTAACTAGACGAGATGAAAAGTCAGAGGTTCTGGACATCATGAATTTCCATCCATCCAATCATTTTCAGGACATTTCACGAAACATCACCGTCATTATTATTTTTATAATCTCACATACCTGCTCTTCCTCTTTATCCTCCTCCATCAGTATCACTACTATCAACAACACGTTGATCTCCTTCTGATCATGTCTGTCTCCATCACTACATTTTCATGTCATCATTGCGCTATCAAGCGATGGTCGCATGGAGACGGCCTCAAAGTCACCTTTATCCTGCAGATCAAAGCTGCCATCAATCACAGAAGACCAGTGACTGATGTTTCTGGCCCTCACTGAGTGAATATTCCCTCATTGTGTGGAAGAAGTGGCTGACAACAAAACATAACCCCCCAGTGATTGCACTCCGTTTCATCATGCATATGCTTTGTTGGTGTCAGTTGAACTGCTGTAGACTTGCAGATAGATTTTAACAGCTGAAATGAGAATCGCAGACTGATTGGTTATGGGTGCATTGTTGATTCTGGAGCTGTCAATAAATGGAGTGTGGCGGGCGTCTCCGACTCAGAATGGGTGCCTCAAGCTGGAGATCCTCATCACACTCCATTAATTGACTGCAACTGTAAGCCCATTTTAGCTGTTACAATATTTTGCTGTCAGAGGAGAGAAGTGTAATTGCACTGCACCGCATATATTCTTTCACAAAGCACTTCTTTGTTTTTGAAAATGCAAATTGAGGTATAAAAACCCTCATTCCTTTTGGAACTACTGTATATCTGTCTCAAAGGAGGAGATGCACTGAGATGGGATAAGATGTTACATGGTTAAGACTGACTGCAACTTAATATCCTGAGGAGCTGCTTGCTATTTTACAGTTTTACAGTCTGTGGAAGCTTACCTTCTCCTCTCTGCATGTGCTCTGCATTGAAGTGTACTGCACATCATAGAAAAGATTTCATATGTATGAGAGGAGTAGGAATAGCATATTCAGGGAGAAAACAATTGTGTATAGTTTTAGAATTAAAAAGCCGAAGTGCATTATTCAGTAAGCCCACAGGTCCACTGACACCAGCATTTAAAGCAGCCAAATTTCTTAATGAAATCATCTTTGATGGAGCTGCAAATGAATCTAGTTTGGCTCTCTAAGATGTCATTCAAAATTCCATTTGCATGTGTTATAACACAAATAAGTTGAAATCCAGCCTTGGAACATAGTCTTACTCAACAATTTTGGACAAATTACTGCTAATTAAACATCATGACTTGATAAAAGGGGTGAGTTCGTGTTGGTGAATATCATAGATACGATCATAAATAGGATCTTCACCTTCATTTTCATGGGAGCCATCATTTTTTATATGCTAATTCTTAACAAAGTAATCCTTGTATAACTTGATTTAAAAAAGAGATATATGGAGAGTAAACTGGAGGAACACATTTCATTTTTCAGTAAAGTTGATGCTGAAGGTAAAAGGGCACTGAATTACAGAAGCTGGTGGGAGAAGCTTATTGTCCCATTAGCGACAAAGCCAATGAGCTAGCTTCATGAGGCTTTTCCCCTTTAAAGTAACTCTTTACTGAATTAAATGATATACAGTCCCGAAAATAAAATATCAGGGTGAAATAAACACACCAGCACAGAGAAACGGACTACTTACTACTTACTTACTACTTATCTTACTAGCATGTTAGCTCATCACCTAGTTGACGAACTGGCCCTGCTAGCAATCAACAAGTTTCCAACCACATGATTTGTGAAGAAGTGGATGGTTTTCGTGTGATAGAGCCTTTAAAGTATGGTGGCTTCCATTTTTAACACGTTTCCAACAAACACAGTCATCAACAGTGCTATGTAAGCTCCGATAGAGTGCAATTAGATTCAGATTTTGTTGCTCTGCAGTTATCCTGCACTACTCATAAAAAGTGGAAATGCCTCTGCTGAAGAAGAGGAAGCACCGTATTTAGCCTCCAGTCTTTGCTGCAGTGATTCAACCGTGTCTGCTGTAGGTGTCAGAGCCAACCTGCTGGTGTCAGGTGGGTTCCATTTCACAGGTTAACCTGATAACCCGCCAACAACCCTCTCAGGATTTGCTGTCACATTCAATTACCCCACCTGAGTGGCTGTGTGTTTGTATGTGAAAGCAAGAGAGAGAAAGAGAAAAGACAAGACACACATAGAGAGAGAATATAGTCCTGAAAGGAAAAAGATTGATGGGTGTTTGTATGCTCGTGTCTGTTTGGTTGTGTTGTTTGCTTTCTGTGTGTGTGTGTGTGAGTGTATCTGCCTGTGTCTGCATGTGCATGGTGTGTGTTACTAAATGAATGTAAGTCCATGTAAAGCCCCCAAAAGTGATGGAAACACAATGCTGTGTGCCTCTGTGTGTGTACTAATTCATGTGCGCCCACGCCTGTGTGAGACACATCCCAGCGGTGTGTAAAAATGCTGTCAGAAAGTTAAGCCGTGTCATCCTCATCACATCCTGATTCATCATCATTCAGCCATGTGTTTGACCTGCACCAGCTTATGAAAACCAACTTTCTCATGTCACATCTATCGTATCAAAGAGCCGGTGATCAGGAGCGCCTCTGATAGTCTGTGACAGTGAAGGATGTCCTCTTGTTGGAATAAGCACGAGGTTGGTGACAAGAAATCCTTTCTAACCTTCATCATCTGTGTCGTACCTTTTTGCTGCACAGACAAGCTCATTGCTTTTTGCATTAGCGGAGATAATCTGCTTTCAGAGACTGGACTGTACAGCGGATATGAGCCCATGCAGTCTACATGTAGGCCAAGTGTGCAGAAGCAGGAAAAGTGAGAGGGGCTGAAGACGCAACAGAGAAGTGATGCAACAAATAAAGGAAGCTGTAATCAAGTGAAATCATATGAATACGTGCAATATATCCAAAAATAAAAAAAAGTAATGATGGAATTGCCTCCAGTGCCTCAGTGTATGGGGATGAAGCTGATGCACTCTAAATCTTTCTACGTATATTATATCCAGGGAGACAGTTTGTTTGGAGAGCTGCGATGAAATGAGTGCAAACTACAGTGTGGGTCGATACTCAGGTTTAGCTGTTTCTTTTGGTCTGTGGTGGCAGATGTACAGACAGACCCAAATTACAGAATTAGAACTGGTTGCATTACCAAAATGTCCAACCTTGCTGGCAAACAGGTTAGCTGTGGCAAATGTGTCTTTTCCCTACAATCAGTTGTTTGCACATGACATCACGTCACTCTTTTGTTGTGGCACAAACTACAGATGGAAGGCAGGAAGTGATTACCTGTGGGATCACCTTTTGACGGTGTTCTCAACAGACTAACCTGTACCTGCAAAGGTAAATCTGATTGTGGGTATTTAAGATTTAATAGTGCTTTTAAACCTTACTCCTCTGTTCATATAATTAATGCTGGTTTGATGTCGGTTTCTATCAATTTCTTCTTTTTCTGTTTTAACTGTAGCTTATGTCAGTTTTCCATCTGGTTGAAAGTTTTAATTGCCACTTGTTATATCTAAGGGACTGAGGCAAGTTTGCAACTAAATAAACCTTTCCAATTTATTTCTAGACCTTGTTGTCTTTGTATCTGTGCCCAAACTGCTACTGTTCATGACAGACAACAGTGTTGAGTTCTGGGCTACAAAACATGTCACCCTGTGTCTGCCAGCACTTGACGTCACCTCCGTATTGATACAGTTTTGAGTGGCATAGAGCTAATGTCTGACTAATGGATTTATCAACATTATCTTGTTTGTATTTATCACAATCTATTGAAACATCCCCAAATGAAAGGCTCAGTGAGTTGGTATATCATTGCTACTGTATATCATCATGTAAATAATCTTATATTCTGATGTGTACCTGCGTGCTTGTGTGTGCATTAAGCTGTGCACATGTCTGCGTTTGCACATCTACATACTTGGTATGACGTGAGTTTTCCCTTGTGAATGTGAAACCTCCTCCACAAGCCTTTTGATAGGTGATTTAGCAGGCCCATAAGACAAAAACAAATAAACGTTTTCTCCTCCCTGTTTTCAGAGCCAGGGAATTACAAAATGTACCATGACACTGACATATGCTGCTGTTTTTCACTGCCTGGAAAATGGGGCTGTTATTTTTTTTTTCCATCGATCAAAGCGTTATTGGCTGTAATTCATAAATCTGTATTCTGGAAAAAAGAGAGATAATCTGTCACTGTAGAACCGATGTAATGCTTTTGAAGACTTACAGCCATTTCTAGGGCAGTACATGTGTGTACGTGTTGCTGGAATATTGCCACTAATTACTCAGAATAAATCCAGTCCTTATTAAGGCATCTGACTGAGAAAGTGTGACAAGACGCATAGTAATCTTCTGCAGTTGACTTGCTTGATACTGATGGCACTCTCTTTTAAATGCTGCTTTCTTTGTGCTGATGAGGAGAGTGACACAAATGGAAGCACACCCTGTGAGTGGTTGATAGACCAGAAAAGTGTCCATTTACCATTTACAGCTCAGTTTGGTTATAATACAGTATGTGACAAATAAGGTTTGTGTGGTGAATAAAATGTGCATATCATAGTACCTGAACAAAAGCTTTAAGGGACATTTGTGCTGTTCATATATGAATCAATGTATAAATGTGAGATAACCCACTCTCCTCCCACAGTGCAAACAGGTACACAGGTGATTTCCAGACATAAATTGCCAGTACTGTAAGTGTGAACTGTTTGACTGTATCTTAGCTCTGTGACATGCTGGTGATATGTCCTTCCAGTGTATGCTCGGAAAGGTTCCAGCAACCTTGTCAAGTCATTAAAATGGATCTTAACAAACTCTTATGTAAGCCTAGCTCGTTTCTAACGACAGTTTCTAAAATTTCTAGCTAAGGATGCTTTTATGCATTTAGCTTTTGCCATTATTTTGACATATTATGCCATTAAAACTGCATGATTTGCTGGAGACAGATTACAAAAGGCCTGAAGAGATATCCTTACCTTTAATCCCTAGTATGTGCATATAGTGCAGGAATGAGGCCGTTTGATCTTGGCCACGAGTCAAGTCATAAATACAAAAAAGCAATTCCTTTTTCAGCGATAAAAAAAAATAACAGAAAACGGTGGACGTTTTTCTGAGCAGTACCTGAACGCAACACTCACATAGCGGCTGAAAAAACTTGAAGGCATCATGACGCCTGTCAACAAAACGTAAGTACCTGTGGAGCGTCGCATTTGGCCAAACGAAATGGACAAACGATTAGTTTTTGTTGAGGTAAACGGCAAGTAAGTGTGTCTGAGCTAATTTGTAGGGACATTGAGGAAAAGCGCTAACCTCAAGAGTCATTACAGCTACAAGCAAGCTAACCTGGATGAGTTTGAGGACAATACACCTGGATGAAGTTAATGCTCTTCAGTGGAATTGGAGGTCCAACAAACAGCTTATTGCTCTGCAAGATCATCATCATCATCATCATCTGACATCAGATGCCTCACCAAAGAGACACAGTTCGAGCCATTGCAGAGGTTAGTGTGAGGTATGTGTTTAATAATTTAGTATAACCATGGGTGCTGCTAAGGGGGGCCGGGGGGCCAAGGCAGCCAAGGCCACCCTGGTATAATAGCTGGCCAAGTGAGTGAGCCATGCCCTGTCTCACCCTCTTTGCATATGTATAATAAGATCCTCAGGTGCTGATCAGTCACCAGTGAGACTGATGTTTTCGTTTTTAATGAAAATTCGATGGAATTAACCATTTAATTTAACCTCAGGATGATTTGTACTTTGGCAGTCTCTCAACCTTTCACCATTTGTACCATCATTGGGTCGAAATTACAATTTGTCCAGTGCAGGTTTACTTACAAATACCCACAAAAACTGATGACCTTCCTCTTAGCCTCAGCCGTACTTTGTGCTCAGTGCTAATAAGTAAATGTTAGCGTTCTAGTATGCAAAACTCAAGTGGTGAACATGGTAAACATTATTCATGCTTGTGCGCACTTTAACTTGCTGCTGACATCCAAAGCCACGGAAGACATTATTCCACACACCCATGCTCTGTTTTTGGAGGTAATGACTAGAACAAATATTGATGTGGCAAATCCCCTTTAGGCATCATGCAGGAACAGGGATACAAACTGCAGTGGTAGAAAATATGCAACTGCACTTTGACAGCTCAAAACAAATTAACGTCTAAATATCCATATGAATTAGCAAAAAAGCAACTATGGAGACACATTTTTTTTGTCAATATGTATGGACCAACGGACTTATTAAATTGCACTATTAGGTCATATAACCTAGACTGCTCAATACATTCTCAGCATTCTGAATAAAATGAGTAGCACAACAAAAAAGGGCGAGAACATGACAGTTTCAAATAGCCCGATGCTCAATATGTGTGCATGTAAAGGTAAAGAAAAGCAGTATGGAAGATGTTTCTGTGGTATACCAGAGACATTATTTATACTGACAGATGGATCTTGATGGTGTTCCTCTGGACGACCTCTGTTTTCAATCAGCACTGAGACTGAGGCTGTGCCGAGCCAGCAGGAGATCCGAGCAGCCGAAGAACTGCAGTTGGACCAAAGTTCAAAAGAGTAATTTCAGCTCCATTTCCTCCAAAGAAGAAAAGCCAACTTATCTCTCCCACCGTTAGGCAACCCATCACCTCCAAACCCTAACAGTGCTGTGAAGGATCAATAAAAAGTCCAACATGGAGGAGGAAAGAAAGAGAAACTTGTACGTTCGTTCAGTGCCTTTTCAACCAGAGGAATATCAGATTTTTCTCTTAAAGCCAAACATCTCATGCTGTTGGAATTGGGAAATAGGCTATGAATGGGAATCTAGTTGGACGTGCTGGCCGTCTGATTGGCTCTGGGGCTCATCTGCATTACTAGTACGCAATACCATCTCAACCTGGGGGGCTTTTTCCAAGCACCTGAAAAGATCCAGGTGTGTGTGTGTTGCTATAGCGACAGATGTGTGTGCCGGAGCAGAAGCGGAAAGAATCCGTGCTCTGCTGAAACTGAAGCGGTGGCTTCTTTCATCGAGCCTCTGTTATTATCATTCGATGAGCTTCTACAATAATGCGAATGTGTAGATGTCACAAGGGGGGATTTATCTGAAGGTCCCGCACCTGCGTCAAAGAGGTTAAACTAATTCGGCTTCAGAGTAACACACATCAGTAAACATCTAATATAATGTTCCATCCAGCCTTGAAGCATACGCTGAATCAGAGGGAGACACAGAGATACTGTATCTCTGTTCGAGCTTCTGCCTTAAGCACACACTGCCGCTGCGTCTTTCTGATTCAGTATTCTGCTGAGTAACTTTGTTTTGGATGAGGTTACGACAAACTGTAAATTCACCCACGCAGCCACGCATAATCGGGCATAAACAAGGCAGAGATGGAGGGAATAAAAGAGAAGTAGCCAATCATGCAGCTCTGGAGCCACAAACAGCCCACTTCTCATCTGCAAAGAAGGACCGCCTTGCACTGACTCGCGACCGTGCCTGGCAGTCACAGTCATCTCCAATTGCCTTGACTCACTCTTCACAACAGTGTGCAAATGTGCAAAAATCCAGCGAATACTACCCTCCTAATTTTGGCCTCGAAACTCGTATAGCACGCACAATGAAAACAAATGAATCAAGCGATGAATCATGCATCAAGTTTCTCAGAGCAGCAAAACATTGTAAGCGTGTCCATCACTGACATTTAATCTTTGTCGCGCTTAAAAGATCCGTGAGGATAAGACGGGTGATATTTTACATTTGTTTCACCGTCAGCAGTGATATTACTCTGCTGTCGACTGTCGACGTGATGCACATTCTTCCCAGCCGTTTCACCTTATTCCGCTAATTGACAGATGTTGGTGAGTGTTGTTTGAGGTTGAACTTGGCGCGCTCTGTATTGAGAAAAGCCTCGAGTGAGCTGTGAACAACAGATGGCGAGGGCCTTGGAGTTGGGAAAATTAAATGGAATGCGGTCTGCGTTTTTTTCTGTGATGACATGTCAAAATGTCTGCTGTGGAAAAAAAAGGCCTTTTGTTTTGTGCATCAGTGAAGGTTTGCTGTTGCACTGCAGCACACATGCAGCACTTCTCCTCTCTGCAGCACCACCTTTATATGGAAGTGATTTGATTACCAATTATGCTTCAATATCCACCCCGGCAAGGCTGTTAAACTAATGAGACATGTTTGCAAACATAAAAAAAATCATTTAGTGATCTGTGCTGTTTGTCTAGTAATAAGCTTTTAAAGACTTTCCAATTTGAGTTGTCAGAAATGAACGTGTTATTTGGGGATTTGGGCTTAAAAAAAATACCGTAAATTCAAACAGGAAACACTTCTTGTACAAGTAGCGCAGCGTACCTGTGGCTCTTTATGCTTTGAGTCAACAAGTCTTTGACACTCAGTGAAGCTGATCAGATAGCAGTTAGGGTACTAACTGGCATTCACATTTCAGTGGCTGCAGGGACGGGCACTTCATCTTCCACTAATGCCATCTGCGAGCACTGGCACCTTGCCCGGAGCAGGACAGACGAGCAGTGAGGGGACCTGAGAGTGTGTTTGTATGGGTTTGTACTGCTCGTGTTGTGGGGACATAAATCTGTTCACACGGTTACATTGTGGAGACTTGCCTCCCTTATGGGGACAAAACGCAAGTTAAATTGGAGGATGAAGGCTTGGATTAATTGTGCGTGTGTGAGATGGAGAGTGAGAGTGGATGAATGGCTGACATTAGTAAGCAGTTCAGTGAGTTTGGTTAATGAGGGCATGTCCATATATTACTGCATTTGCTTTATGAGCTCAGGAGGCACCAAGCAATAACAATTTTCCTCTTCCATACAAACTGTTGTGCAGTTTGTTGGGAGTTGAGAGTGTGTTGCAAACAGTTTACAGGAAATAACTGCACAAGTTTACACCTATGAGGGGAGAACTGTTGACGTTCATTGGCGAGCGCTTCCTCGTAATTGGACAACTGAGCGGGAAAAGATAAACAAAATGCATTCTGGACTGATGACCATGACTTCTCCCTCATGCACGGTCACCTGTTGCGGTTTCATCTGCTCCATTCTCGTCCTTTTCCTTCGTTTCCTGTGTGTATGCGCTGCTCATTACTATCATGTTGCTGCAGATCTGCCTCTCCAGCAGTCACCACTGAGCCATTTCCCCACTCGCTGCCTGTCTTCTGACCTTGTTACCTGCACACCCAGCTGCTGTTCATTACTAATTATTCTCAGTTTATACAGTGAACTGTTGGCACTCGCTGACCTCCAGACCATCCATGTCGTCCTGTTTTCTTAGCCTTCCAGCCTACTCCTGATTTATGACACTTGTCTGCCTCCACTTTGCCGACTCTAATCCCACATTGTGACCAGCTGAATACTGCTCCATTTGCATTGCCACTGATTCTTAATGAGCACGGCGACACCTGTTAGAGCTACGACGCTCGTTAGGAGCGCGAGTCGTTAGGAGCGCGAGTCGTTAATCGCAGCGCAGTCAATCATGCTTAGTTTCCCCCTTTCATCAAAATCTCTAATTTGGCTGGGTGTCAAGTCATTAAATATCTGTCCAGAAGACATGCTATCTGCCTGTCTGTTTTTGTTTACAAGCCCTCATTCACTTAGTTTGTTTGCAAAAAAAAAAAAAAAGCAAACTCCATTAATCAAACCAGAGAGTTTGCTTACAGTGTTGTGTGGTTTGTGTCTTAGTTTGTCCATTGTTTGCCTTTTAAAGCTGCACCAGTCTTTTTTCGTATTAGGAGGAGATAAAATCATGATGTGTCATCAGAAAGTTGTTGCTGACCCCCAGAGAATTATGACCATACTGCACAGCTCTACGGAGAGTTATACTGCCTGCAAACTGTTTGCGAACATATTCACCATTTTAGCTTTAGAAGGTGTCGCGGCTCAGCCAAATTTCCTACATACGTCAGATAAGACTCACAACACAGGGAACAATCTCATTCATCAGTCAGTGAAATACTGAATTAATGAGAAACTGGTTGAGAGACAGTAACTGAGTGACTGCTTCATGAGTGAATAGGAGAAACTCGAGGCCTGCACTCAGACTAAAGATCGAGGGGGTGAATTAGAATTCTTTGTTCACAGAATGAAATCATCCACGATGATGACAGTGAGGAAAGAGATGAAGATCCCGTTGAGTAGCTTTGCCTGAGGAAGGCTGTTGAGAATGACGTGCTTGAAGCAAAGTTGTCAAAACGAGCTGTTGCGTATAACCCCGCTGTTGTGACATTCGTAAAAGCGGTCCTTAATTCCTCGCCCCTCACCAAACCGTTGCGAGCCCGGGACTTTCTTTTAACTCTAATTTCAAGTGAAGCTAACTATCAGGTCGTATTTTAACGGAGGGCATGAGGAGGCAGCAGGAGCAGCATTATGCTTCTCATTATCGCTCGATCCAACTGCACTTTTACCCCGGGCTACTGGCAAAGCTCATTAAAACGAGCCAACAATGGAGTCACATTCTTCTTCACAGCAAACAGGAACTCAGAACTCTCTGTCAGACTCGGTGTGGAATGTCACCGCCATCTTTTTTGTAGAAGTCGTTTGCTGCTGTTGAGGTTATTTTGAACTGCCACTTGGTAACTCCTGGGCGCTCCGGTCTTCACACCTTTTTAACAGGAAGCGCAGCTCCCCACTGATCGTCCCCTCTTGTTTCTCTTGTCTGGCCATTTTTGGTGACATTCTGCATCCCCAGTGAAATCAGTTCAAATGCTTGAAGACAGCTGCTGAGAGACCACAGCGTCTCTCCACAAATTGCCTTTTAAACTTTCCACCATTATTTTCTGTCGCCGTTTTTTTACTCAGAAAGTATTTAAACTTTGTTGTGTGACTATTTTGAATCCATCGTAATGGATAAAGAACACAGTGCAATGATGAACAGCAATAAGATGCATTTCAACAGTGTTTGGGTCCACAAGTCTGTGCTAAAACTGTCACATTTACAGCTATAACGCAGAGCATGGTCGACACATGTGGCAGGTGTTTGCATTCAGTGGCAGCTGGTGATTGTGTGTTGAGGTAAGGGCCTCTGTTGTCTAGCTTGGTGCATTAAGCTTGGACTTCACCTTAGAAGAGTGTTACATTTACTCAACAAGCGAATCAGAAAAGCAGACACACTCCATCCAACAGCTCAGCTGGGCTTCTTATTCGGACTCTTTCCCCACAAATCAGAAGGCTCCTCTGGTAAACAGAGCATATCGTCTTGCCTTGGTTTTCATATTCTGCTTGATGCTTAAATACCTGCTGCGTCTTTGATGCTTACAACAATGACTGTATGCAATAGTGCATATCGAAAGTGGCCCCAGCCTTCAGTTTATCCGACCTTGCTATCCGCCATTGTCTGCTCCTTGTTTGTAAAAAAGGCTGTGCCTTGTGCCCTACTGGAGTACGGGGAAGTCAAATAAATTCAAAGCTCAAAGTTCCGCAATATGCCCTCCTTGTGTTGATGACAAATACTAGATCTCGTTTAATTCATTGTTTTATGTATTAACTACGGATGGATAGCCTCAATTGTGTGAGGTCTTGATTGGCAATCCCATCGTTTCATTGTTTATAGAACTCTGTCTTCTGTGCTCTTTTGACACCCAGTGAATTGTTTTTAGTGGCGGTGGCTTCAGGAGGAAGTTCGTGCTGAATTAGTTTGTGTGTCCTTGGCAGCGCCCATTAGGAAAGATAAAACAATGTCAATTGTTTTTTCCAATTAATTTCATATTGTATAACTTCATTTGAGATTGTATGAAAACAGACTAAAATGAAAAACTAATTAATTTGCTCTGACGTCCTCTGCTGAGCGGTTGGCACTGGGCTCAATGCATGTTTAACCTCCGTTGGTTTGCTTTCTTGACAAACAAACAGCCGTACTTTGTGGGCAGTGGAGCTCCATCGAGGTCGTTCCTTCCAAAGAGTGACAGAGGGGTATTCAAGGTGAACAACTGCTAGGCGGACAATACAAGCCGGGGTGAATGCATCATGGTAGACAATAGCAAAGGGAGAGAAATACACAGTAAAAAGCCTCACAAAGAACAAAAATATAGATGATATAGATCTGTTATCATGGCTTTTGATATCTATCTTGTGTCCAGTTGCATTTCCTGAGTGCTTTCAAGCTTCATTGATTTATTCACATCTCAAACATTAATCTCATGGCTGATTTGTTTTTTTTCTGGTAATCTTAAAGAAGAAAGGTGCCCAATGAGAACCACTGAAGCTCAAATGACTCACAAACTCATATAACTTTGTTTTGTTTGTACGGTTCTCTCCTAGGGCTGATGAATGTGCCTGTTTTTGCATGTTAAAATATGCAGAAAGGGAGTTATAAATCACCTGTACTTCTATACATACATGTAATTGCGCCATGCTATTGTAGCTCCTGGCCTACATTTAATAACTCGTTGCAGAGTGTAAATCTGCATGCTTTCATAAAATGAGCCCTGCATACATTCCTTGCATTTGTATCCACATACAGACAGTATCCGTGGTGTGTGTGTGTGTAGTGTGCTTCTGCCTGTAGTCAAGCTGTGTCAAGAGAGGAAACGGTATCAGCTCAGAAGCAAACCACAAATTCTTGCAGCATTTTGGTAGTAGGAGGTCTACAGAACGCGTGTGTGTGCGAGCGTATGAATGCATATGCATGTGCGTGTTTGATTATTTGTGCCTTAATTGTTTTCCAAGTGAGTCTCAGTGGAAAACAGTATGAATAGAGCTGAGCTTCCCATTGGATCAGCTCCACGAGGAAGGCCTCTACCTGTGTGTGCGTGCGTGCGAGCGTCGATGAGAGCCGGTTTCAGTTTTTGGTCTCCAGAGCAAGGCAATTTTGGTGAAAGAAATGAGGAGAGGAGGCAATAAAACATAAAGAGAATTCTAGAGTTTGTGGGAATAATGTGCGCTGTGACAAAGTTAGGCGTATATGAGATCGATACTGTAGATAGAGAGTCAGATAAAGCAGTATGTATGAGAGGGAACAGGAAGCAGCTGATAGGATTTAGTATTAGCCGGGGGTTAATACGCTCTCTTCCCTGAGTAGCAGCCAGGATCCGGCCCCAGTAATATTGATTTGAAACAGTGATCGTTCTTTGTAGTTGAGCCCAAACAGACAGCATGAGAGACTCCGCTGAGCTAATTGCCTTCACTCACCGACCTCCCTGCAAGCAAAGAACATGCAAAGGGAACACAAAGGTGAAGTGTGTGACTGACAAAGTGAGTGTTTTCGTGACAAAGTGCAGAAAGGTGCATGCGAGAGAGACGTCTCCGTGGGAGTGAGGTGGATTGCCTGACTCGAGTGTGCGCGTGTGCGTAATTGCATGTGTTTTTTCGTGATGGGAGTGTGCGTGAGTGCAAATTCTTGCGTGTGCATGCGAGGAGTTTAAGCGCTGTCATACCTCCCGGCACCCCTCGTTCACCTATCCCCTAATCTCCGCCGAATCCCAAGTGAGATAACAGAGCTTACTGACATTTGAATATTCTGACTCCTTGGCTGGAATATCAATTAAGATCAAGGCGGCACTCGCAGCTTTTCTCTTTCTCCTGTCACCCCAGTGGCCTGATTGTGTCGAGCAAATAAAAAGCGCTTCATGTGGACAGGGCGAAGGCTGGCTAAATTTGCACCACCACGGGAGGTTTTGTAAAGTTTGTGCTGAGCTGACATCCTCTGTTCCAGCGTTCGCCAAGCGCCTGATTGTCTCCAGGAAATCAGGGGAGATGAGATGCAATGCTGGCGTTAGATAACAGATACCTTTCCCTTTTGGATCTATGCTCTTTCCGCCGAGCTCCGTGCAATTTCGGGGGATTTGATTTGATTCAATTTCCCTCTAATCTCGCTCCCTCATGCGCATTAGAATGTGTGGAACTGTGTGTGAAGTGTAGAGTATTGGGGTGGGGGTGCTGATGAGAAATTTCCAGTTGCTTTGAGTAACGAGCAGCATGAAAAAGGGAGGGCTGCATAAATCTGCATTCTTAACTCAAATGTAACCAAGAGCATATTGGAATAAAGTCATTCATCCTCTCTCTGTCAAGTCCTTCTGTCAACTTAGACTTCGCTGGCCTTGAAGAAAGTAAAATTACTACATTATTCATTTTATTTGTTAGCGCTGCGATGGAGCTACTTAGAAGAGTGTTTTTCGTCTCTCACACGCTCACACTGGTATATGCTTAATGCAGAAATATGGAGAAGCAACCCTTCCACAGTGTTAGTCTTCCCTTCCCTCCCTAGATTTATGCAATCAATTAAAACACAGTGGGAATTAGTGAAGCCCCGGAGCAAAGCAGTTCAAAAGTTATCATAATGCCTCCAATAAATGTTCTGATGTCGCAATTCAAAAACAAGAAAAAACTGTTTGGACTCAGAGAGAGAGGGAGAGGGAGAACAGAAAGAGACAGAGGGGGAAGAGTGCAGGAGCTGAAGGGTGATAGTGAGAAGTAGAGATTTGGAAAAAAGAGAGTGGGATTGCTACAGCAGAGCTCACTACCCAGCCTGGAGACATGCAGCCAGCAAAGGAGCCGTTGACTTATTGTGTCCTGTTTGAGCTGCCCTCTCAGAGAAGCGCCGCTGCATCCATGTGACTCAAAAGAATCTGCTGAGTAACTTTGTTTGGGATGAGGTTACAGAAAACTGTAAATTCTCCCACGCAGTTGAGAATCATCCAGCATAAACAAGGCAGAGATGGAGGGAATAATAAAGCCTGAGCTCATATCTCTGTGCCTCGAATGGCAACTCATCATCCCTTCTCCTTCCTCTCACATCATCCTGTTATTTTCATTCTTCTGCCCAAAATCTCCCTTTCTTTCTCCTCCTCTCCCCCTCGCCAACTCTCCCCTCTCTCCCCCCACGTCCATCCTTTGCTCCCGCCCTCCCCACCTATCCACAGTTGTTGCCTTGGTAACAATACAAAGAGATTTTCTTCGCAGCTCTGTCACCGTGGCAACGCTTGGCTTTCCTCCAGGCTGTTGTTGGAAGCGCGCCGCCCTCCGGTCTGCTCCAGCCAGCTTGTGCTGACCACCGTCAGATCGAGGCTATCCGTCCGATGGAAATTGCTCGACGCCTCTGTGGAGCTGTGGAAGATGGAGGGTCCGCGGCTGTGGAAGTGATGGAGATTCAGCGTGTTGATTGTGTCAAGACAAGCACTTGGGGTTTGTTTTGAGCAACGGTGGTGATTATCAAAGTGTCTGGCCTGGAGTGCGATCTTTCTGAGTTATATTCTGGCATTGCTTCACTCTGGTTCTGGTTTATTTGCATCAAAAATCACACTCCTTCTCAGAGGATGAACGTCCATAAATGGGCTTGGAAACATAAAAAAAGAGGCTCCCTCTAACTTCAGATCTTGCCTCATGATCAGCATGTTTGACGTTTCCTTCCGAGTTAGAAGTGGTTGCAGTGTAAACAGGAAGTGCTAATCAGTAGTTGGGCATTCTTCTTAAGAATTTGTCAAAATGTAAAATATAGGCTGTCATTGACTTCATAATAGCAATTTCAAGCTTCAAAGTGGTAGTAATTTCTTTCTATCCCCTTGGATGCACACAAAAGTCTCCTGGTTAAATCATCACCTCCAAAGACGAACAACCATGTTTGAAAATATTTGGTTGAATGTCACTAAGGCTCGAACTTATGCATGTGAAAAAAATTTGGGGGAGAAGCTAACAACACCCAAAGTGCATTTCCGCAAGAGACATCCAATCACTGAGCTTCAAATTCTGTTATATGTGCCACTTAAGGAGGGTGGATGTTGAGAAAACTAAAACACAGTCTGATGTTTTAAACGATTCACTTTCTGATTCTCTGATTTACATCCTCTGACTGGATCCTTCTCCATAGAAATGGCGGCAAGGCTCGCGGGTGGTATTTTGAGCCATCGGTTATGCCACACTGTTGAAAAAACATGATTTGTCCATGATTTGAACATTGAACATTTTGAAATGGGAACACAGAAGAGGAAGAATAACAGTAGGATTGGCAAAATCCATTTTTTCTAACTTTTTCATTCTACACATCATTTTACCATATTTTGACATTTCCAAGGCTTATCAACATGAGTCTTATATTTCTGTGACACTGACACTCTCCTCTACCCTTTCACATTTTCGCTGTGCTGAAAATTATGTGGACATAATGTCAAAAAACCCAAACTTTAAAACAGCATAAAACTACTCTTTCATTAAAAGCAACTGTCCGAGAACATTTACAGAGCAACTTGCATGTAAATTTATGGTATTTCTGAATAACTTATTCTGAAAATAACAATGCATGGCATGCCTGGTTGTGACATAGAGCGTATGCTAAAAGCCTGTAAATAAGGAGAGTAAAAGACGGGCTAAAAAGTTGTGTTTGCCTTGTGGATAAATATTCATGAGGACAGTGTTGAGGAGAGGGAAGTGGCTGAGAGTCACCCTCCTCCACACGGGCCCATAATTGCTTGCTACACCCCTGCTGGTGGAACAGAGATATTGCTGCAAACGCTAATGCTGCACAGCTGGTGCTGAAACTGTGCGCCACTCGCGAGGCGCAGCAGCCAGTTGGCAACTGAGAGGCTTATTACAACAGCAACAGGAGACTTGACATTTTGAATGTATTGTGCCAGTGAGTAAAATGCACTTTAGAGATGTCACGCTAATGGGATTGTGTTTTGGCAGGCTAGCTCTGGCAGGGGTTGGAAATTTCTGCGTTTACCAGGCCAAAACCTGGCATCAACGCTCCGACAACTGATTACACTTGTGTAAGAGTGTCAGTGTTTTGTTGTTTAGACTCTTTTGTCTGAGTGTCAATGATTTTTTTTTTCTTTTCAAATGCGCCGTGACTTTGTCTCTGCTTCACATCAAGGCCTATTGAAGAGATTTCTCGGGGTATCATCTCGACAGATTAGTCTCCTCCTCACCCTCATTGTCATGGTGACTGGCGGGACACAATGACAACAAAATCAATTCATTTCAGACATGGAATAAAGACCAAAAAAAAAGAAGTTATGTATCCAAGCTGTCAAATAGGAATAAAGCTACAACTTCAATTTACTCACCACAAAGAGTACCACTAAGCTGGTGGAAACACTTTTTCTCAAGTTAGAAAGAATCACCCTGATGACATCACCAGGGTTGCAAACTGGAACTCTGTCATCCAAAAGGAACGGGTACTTCGGAGGAATGGAGGGTCTCATAAAAGACACTATTAAGATGCATCATGGGACTTGTAGGATGCAGCATCTTTGGAGCTCGAACCATAAAAAGAGACTAAAAGTCAATACATCTAGTTAAATATAGTTAAACCAGTATTTCAAAATCTTTTAAGATATTTGATCATTATTATCTAAAGGGATAACAGGAAATAAGGAGCGACGACACAAAGGTCATTGCTACAAGTTATTAACTTGAGTGCAGAAGGTTAAAAAGATAAAATAAATATCAGCTAACAGGACTTGAGGGGCTCTATACTAGTCTGCTGGTGATTTACAGAGTTTCCTGATGGATGGATAGTTTTACTTCTTAATTAAAGTAACCACTAACTGCTGCTAACTGTAGCTGCCTTTAGCTAGTTAGCTCAGTTAGCCATGTAGCTAACAGTCCTGACTCTGCCTGCTGCCCTACTTCCCCACTTGTCTTTGGTAATGAATGATTGAACGATGTACAGTTTCAAAGTTATGTTTAATCCAGTTTGTGATTGGAAAAGAGGCCATGTCTGTCGGACAAAACTTTTCATTTCCCATTCGCTGGTCATAACATGAGCTGTGGCTATAATACTGTGCTTATTCAGTTACACTCTGCTTCTTTGAGGCTGTGTGTCACTTTAGCTTTTGTCTCTTGGTACAGAGCTGCTATCACTGTGTGACTGAAGCGTGGTCTTGGTGGAATTGCACACTTTGGCTCCAATGTGTTTACTGATGTTGTCAGCCACAGAAAACAGCCTTAAGTCTTTGGCTGTATATTCACCGATGCATCTTGGTATTTCTTCAGCTCTCGGGGTGTTGAAGGGCTGGAGAAGCAGTCCTTTGTGCTTTTGCACAGTCAGAGAGAAGTCCTTACATGAGAAGTCACAGTTCCCAGAGATATGAAGTTCCGTACTGCATTTCATGGTCATAATAGAGAAAATCCTCTTTACAACAGCATTTGAACCTGTCATTGTGGGGACAAATGAGATAATGCTGTATGTTTTGGAAAACTACCTTCTCACTGATGGATTTTGTGGTATCCTGTCAAAACGTGAGTGAAGGAGAGCTCCTCATCGAGGCTAATCAGTGTCAGTTTCCTTTTAGTTTTCCCTCTTGTCCATCGAGAATCCTTTGCCGACAGGCTGAACCCACTTCTTTTTGCTACCCATTGTTTATTGTAGCTGCCAGTTTATCCATATTCGCAGGGTTATCCATGTACATGCCAACCCGACCAAAACCCGCCAGACATTAGCGAAACATTTGTTTTTGCAGTAACTGTGCATTTACACTATACATACAACTAATGTACATGAGAGGGGTCTTGTAATTGGATGACAGGTGTCCTCACCTTTGGTGCGATCAGCACATGATCTGCACCTGCTTTGATCCTGTTTACACCTCATATTAATGGGATGGGATTAAATGGGATCTTTATCCACATGCGTTATCTGAATAATAGAAAAAAAAGATCCTCATTTGTCTTGTATATTTAATGCAATCTCATGATCATCCGCAGCAAAACCTGCGCATGACTAAATTGAGGTGGTGGCAAATTGAGCCCCTTAATAGATGACGGACGTTTGTGAGTTGTTGAAAACTTTAGAAACTTTGTGAAAGCTGTCTTCGAAAAATTCTTAATTATTTGACACCTGTTGTGAATTTGACAAATGTAATACATGAAGTGATTTCTTCCTTTGTATGAAAAATATTGTGTCAGCTTGTCCCAGTGTGCAGGCTACTCTGCGACATGTTGCTCACAGTTATTTCTGACTATAAATCGTTCTTTTCCCCGATCATGCTAAATAGCGTATCTTTTCTTGCTTTCACGGCACAGAATAGACAGATAATCAGTAATTAGAGGCACGTCTCTTTCAGCCTTCTCGCTTGCTCATAGCAACAACATATATTATGTGCTGGCTAGAAACAAAATACCTGTTTGTGTAGCCCACAGATGCCAGATTGCATTTACATACAACATAGTGTGAGCCAAACTACCTCAAAATGTGATCAGGCAGATCTGATTAAGTTTCAGTCATGACACATTTAACCTGCATTTTTTCCTTTTCCTGCCATCGTAGTGTGTTGAACATACTGCAATCTTTTCTTTGCTCTTCTCTTGCAGTTTCTACTTTTCCAGACCTGAAATGTACAGTAAAATACAGTGAAATCTTCCTCTTCCCCACCGCTTCCCCCTCTCTGTTCCCTTGGCTCTCTACTTTCCAGTACACGTTTGATGTTAGACTTTGATAGAACACACTGCACTAACTTTGGAAACACGTTTATATATAGCAGCGAAGTAAAAGTTCACACATCAGCTGCTTCCTGTCTTGTGAAGCCGAGACCTGAGTGTCTCACAGACATTATTTTGCAATAAATTACAAAGCTGTTTTCCTCTGTCTGTACATAAAATGCTGCCAAATTAGCTGCTCTTCTCCTGTTTTCTTCACAGTGAGCAGTTGACAGGTGATAATGCAAGAGGTGACCAACCATGAACCTTGATATGAACCCATATGAGCACAAAATTCAAGCTGCTTTGGGAACTTGGGGAAAAAAAGTGTCTGTTTGCTGTGCTTGGTAATGTTTGTGTTTGTGGGTGAAAGAGAGAACTCAAAGAAAAAGACTAAGAATAAATGATTAAGTCTTCAGAAAAAAGTATATTAATATGTTTCTGAGCATCTGGGTATGTGCGTTTAAAGCCTGTGTAGCAAGTTTGTGTGCATTTGTGCATAAAATCTCAGGTGCACCCTGATATGTACAGCTTCTTACAGTGTGTGTGTGTGTGTGTGTGTGTGTGTGTGTGTGTGTGTGTGTGTGTGTGTGTGTGTGTGAGTGTGTGTGTGTGTGTGTGTGTGTGTGTAAACGGTGCTGTCATAGTGTGTGTGTGTCTATGGGGAGGCCTGGCAGGGCACACTGGGACAGTTGGAAATAAAGAGCCATCTGACAGCCCTGTGCTGAAATGCACTCTGGGAAAAGCAAAGAGGAAAGCAAGAGAGTGGCCTATTTGACAGCCAGTGCACTGCCTGTGGTGTGTGCGTGCATGTGTGTGTATTTGTGCATCCAGGTGTCTGCAGCAAGCATGCATGTATTTATGCTGTGTGTATGCGTGGGGTGACTCAGGTGCAACAGTCTGTGTGTGTGTGTGCAGGCATGGGTTTGTGTGACTGATCTGTGTCTGTTTGCATTTTGTATGTGTGTGTGTGTGTGTGGCCCTGTAGTAATTAGGTAACAGTCTGGCCCTCAGCGATCCATTTCCTGTCAGCGAGGACAAAGAGAGACCTGCTGATGAACCATCTGGTGTCCAGGTGCATCACTGGCTTCCTCTCAGTCTCTCCTGGTAGCAGGACGTCTGTCGGCCCCGCTCACTCTTACCCCTGGGAAGATGCTTGACCCCGGGTGGCAGCTCGCTCTCGCCTCCTTTGTAAAATCGATTTAATCAACAGGAATGATTAAAGTGTGAATGTTGTTGCCATTTATTTTGTCCTGGACAGCAGCATTTCTCTTTGTACCCACAGACAGAGTCTTCTGAAAATAAGCAGAATGTGCTAGATCACAGGCTAATTTGTTAACAGATTATTTTCCTACCTAAAAGCATGAACGCTAACTGAGGTGAACCTCTCCTGTGTTCTCCTCCAATTGATGGATCTTTTTTCTGTTGTGTGGAACCCCCGATTCTGGTGTCTTAAATCTCGAATACTGCTGGCCGTTGCTTTGTCTTTTGAAATAATGTTCTGTACCCATCCCACGATCCAGCACATGGTCTGCTAGCTGGCCCTGAGTTTCGATGATGAAGCTCAGCGTATCATAGTCCCTGTTCCAAAGGTAGAGGGGGTATCCTGTGGCCGGACCACATATCTGTAGCCTCATTAAAAGGAACAAGCAGCATGACTTCTGTACCATGTGGTCTGCACACACCAGGCTGAACAGTGGATGCGTCGGGCCAAAGTCAATCAACTTGACTTTCAATGGCTGCTGCTGGCAGTTCACAGCCACAACACTGTCAGGTTTAAGGTCTGTTATGAGAAGACCCTGGTTATTTCGGCCCTCCATGTAAGCATGCAGGCTTTGATCCAGAGGTTCAAAGTTGAGGCAGATGTGATCCTAATCAAAGAAAAAGCCATTCCACTTCACAGTATTGTAAATGTCAACACAGCTGCCTCAGGGTGGCAATTTTCTCACTTGGGTGGTGAACACTTTCAGGGTGGTTCGTGTTGACCTTGATGGTCACCGCCTTGTCTGTTTCAATGTTTCAGCATTCGGTTACAAAACCAAAGCCGCTCCCTGAGGAAGGCCTCCAACTTGTGAGACATGTGAGCTCTTAAAATATCTGGAGGTCGTCTGTGTGGAAGAAGGAGAGCTGCGTGGTGGGGGGACAAAACACACAGTAAGCACTACTGGCTACCGTAAGTGCCATCAGGGACAAGTCCCTCCATAGCTTCCTGTATTTGCAGGTCACATGTAAATATTCTCGCTCACAGTGAACACAGGCTCAGAGACTGAGACTAATACAATACCAAAATGGTTTTCTTGCCATATTTCACTCCTGTCAGCTACATTAATAAGAGCGCTGTCTGAACAGCCAACCCAGCTAACTAGCTAACAATGCTACAGTTAGCAGCAGATAATGGTTAGCTTACTTTAGCAGCAAATAAAAATATATGTCCATCAGGAAAGTCCATTAAGCACCTCAATGAAGTTGATTCTCTGTTGCCAAACTGGCCTTATGACATTTCAATGACAAGTCCAATTTATACCACTATAGTTGATGTAAAGAAAATAATTCATGACACCGTTACAAAAGCATTTGACAATGTAATAAAACCTAATTAAATTTCAGTGACTACCACCACTGTAGTTGAGCTCAAAAAAGCTATTTATGACACATTCATAATGGTTTCATAAAAGCCAATGTCAAACCCAAAGCATGATGGTTTAATGTAACACAAACACAGAAAGCCAAGTTAAAAGTTTCCTCAGTCTCACTGTTTTGTCAGTTCTGATAATCCAGCTGTACGCTACCATATAGCAGACAAAGTTTGCGACTAGTTGGTGAACTTAGTGGAGCATTTAGCAGCGTGTGAGTGTGAAGATTTTATTTTAGGAGCATTTTGTAGGCATCCACTCTGGAAACACAAAGGCTTTATCCACCTTTTTTCACATGTGCGGCAGACAAACAGGCATTTCTCCATAAAACTGATGGATTTCCCCTTTAATACTCTGTTCCATTTCCCCAACACACAACTCCATATAGATAGATACTTTTCTAATGGTACTGCGCACACAGTATTTTCCCTTATCGTTTGCAAGGTAACTCTCAGTGTGGCTGCTTTTTAAAACCTGAAGAGAGCGAGTAAAAAAGCAGACCTTTGTTTATCTGCATATGCAGCATTCAGTGACTGAATAAAAATGGCTTTAGCATATATAGTCTATAGAGCAGCAGTTATCAGTCAGGATGTGTCATTCAACAGGTCTCAGATACCGTCTCCCAACCCGGATGAAGAAGGAATTTTTCTGACATACCTCTGGAAACACAAATAGCCTCAGTACTCAGGAAGGCCAGGTCTGCTAATGAGGATATGGAGTGTAACGATTGTGCGAAAGCTGTCACTGGCTTCATTTTCAGACTTTGCTAATTTACAGAGTCCATGTGCCGATGGTGAGGACGTGGCAGGTATGATGACTGGAGAAGGCAGAGTGTGTGTGGCAGCGTCTCTCCGTGTCTCCTGCATGCTGTGTGCACCTGACAGCACAGTCATGGTACACACACACACACACACGAAAACTAAGCTGTATAACAACTAAAATCATACTTGGCAATATGCACAGAAAATACCATTTAAAACTATTGACAGTGATATTATCATAGATTTCTAAAACAAACTGTGATTAGACATCCTTTATTTAACCATGCAAGGTTAAATAAACATGCAGATTGTATTTAACCAGTGAATGTCAAGTTGCCAGCGGACCAGAGTGGCAGACAAAACAGGAAGTGAAATGAAGCTTTTCACTTTTAAAATAGAAAAGAAATATACACGCAGACCTTTTTAACCAGGTATAATATTCATGTATAAAAATGCATCCGAAAGTTAATTTTTCATGCTTCTTTGAATTGAAAGAGAGTCTCCTTAGAAGCTATTAAAACCCAACTTAGCTTAATCAGGTATAACATGAAATATAAGTAGAGGAACAATATCCTGACATTCAATAAAATAATTGCACCGACGACGAAATGGCAGCCCGTCTGTGAACGTACCTGCCTACCTGCGTGCACTCTGCCTGTGCATTCGCTGAACATGACCGCTGGATACAGCTAGCAGTGACAGCAATGTGCCACACAGTGCGCCTTCATGTGTTCTGGGGTAGGAGCTTTGGAGGGAGACATGAAGCAAGGGGATGGGATTTTTTCCAGTTGGATGCCTTTAAAGTCTAGCTAACTCTTACTTGTCTCTCCAGCATTACCAGCCCAAGCTTTACGTTGCCTCCTGTGTCTTATGTTGCCTGCCACATGCCACATCGCGCCAATAAAACGGGTGAAAAAAAACCAAATGTCTAACATTCAAAACGGCACCCACAAGGATAGATGTCCTCCACATGAAAAACACTCACACACACGGCCTGTCATTTACACTAGCAAGGCGTTTTATGGAACAAGGGCAGAGTCTGACAAAGAAGGGTATGAAAGGAACTTATTTATTCAACTACTCCACATTATATACCCTTCAAAAGAGCATGGAGAGGAGCCCAGCTTAGCATAGTGCATTTTATCCCTGAGAGCCCAGAGCCCACTCTCTGTCTGTGTGTGTGTGTGTGTGTGTGTGTGTGTGTGTGTGTGTGTGTGTGTGTGTGTGTGTGTGTGTGTGTGTGTGTGTGTGTGTGTGTGTGTTTGAACACTCTATTATCTTGACAGAAAGAGCGAGTGTGAAGGAGAGAAGAAGTCTCCTGGGTGATTGGCCGGTCAATCCTTTTGACAAGATGATTCATTGAACTTTGTGTAGAGGGTAGTCCCATAATACAATGCCTTCTGCATAAGATAATTTGCTGCAGGAGGGTCACGAGAGAAGAAAAAAAAAAAAACACTTTGATGTTTGATGGCAGGCCTGGCGTTCACTTCTGTTACGCTGCTCAAGTTCAGCTTTACACTTCCGCTGACATGGATGACATTGATGTGCTCATAGCAGCAGCATAAGCCCCTTACAGTGAAGGTTAAAGGTCAGAGATGTGCTTTCTAATCATGTGTGCCTGATGGGACAAATGCCATAAAGGGAAATCAGAGCTGAGGGGAAAACGTTTTCCTTCTTTCATGCACAGTTTGCTCAGAAGCCTCCTCATCTCCAGTACACCATAAAAAATGTACTGTCTCAGATACAGCTTTATCAGATCATCTTTCTTTTTTCTGTCTTTGCCTATTGTCTGTTTCTGATATCTAAATTCTAGTTAACCTCTTTGACTTGCAGAACCTCGAGCATTCAGGGCTGGAGTCTTTTAAACCCTCTTCTTGCACATATTTTTAGAGGCCTCCTAATCTGTATTTCAGGATAAAAGATGAACTGGCAAAATGTGGAAAAAATAAAATAAAAAAAACACAATCTCTAACCAAAAATAGCTCAGCAGGGGGCACATTTCTAATTTCAAAACAGACAACACGGCTACGTTGGATCTCAAAGTTCAAACAAACGGTGTAAGAGACGACAAAGTGAGTCTCGGTGTCACTGTCAGTGGTTTCCCTCCAGGCTGTACACTGCTTTTCTCATCACAGATTAGAGTCTGACTCCTCCTGGTCTGAAGCTTTGGAAGGTAATGGCTCATTTTCACAGACGCTGATTTTCACTGCCCCGGGCCGGGAGGATAACACACGAAACACTGGATGTGTTTTGACTGCGTAACTGTCGTGCTGTGCGGTGAAATATAATGCTTGAGCAGACTTAAATTCAAACATTTTAGTGGGTTTCTAATAGGCCTGGGCGATTTAAAAAAATAATAAATTCGAGTTTTTCTCCTCTTGCTACGACACGCCTTTTGCCCCCCAGGAGTTTCCGTAGCCAGGAGCTCCCTCCCCCCTCCCCTTTTGTTTCTTTTGCAGAAATGCACACACAGCAGCAACATGGCTATCGCTAATGAGCGTGAGTAATGAGTTGGCGCTGGTCATGTTGTCTACGTCTTACAACACATGTATGTTTAGCGCCGTGGAGACCTGACTTTGTATGGTCGATGTTCCATATTATAGAATAAAACTGTTAAGTGAAATCCCAACTTCCCCGTCTGTCGACTCTCTGAGCTAACTCACCAACCGGAACCTCCGCTAACTGCTAATCCTGCTAGCCTCTCCGCCTGCACCTACGCTCGTTACACAGTGGTATGGAACTGGTTTGGGTTTGCAGCAACAGATGTGGAACAGGTGACTGCACGCTGCAAAGTTTGTCTGAAGCCCATAGGAACAAAAGGCAGCAGCACAACAAACTTATTCGTTAGCATCTAAAACAGAGGCATCCCGCCGAGTGGGAGAAGTGACACTCTTTATGAGGGGAACAAGACCGCTACAACCAACAAACCTTTTTGATAACAAAAGAACAGCTTGCACTTTAATTCCCAGAGGGAAATAGGGGTTACCTTAAGTTTTTGATAAAATAAAAGCAAAACTTGCTTTGAATTATCTCTGTCATTTGTAATTATTGTCTTCTTTAAAAAGTAGGAAAAAAAATCGGAAAAAATCGTAATTCGAGTTTTTTGTGAATAAAATCTGAGATTTTATTTTTAGGCCATATGGCCCAGCCCTAGTTTCTAATAAGATTTATCATTGACCCTCACGAATCTGGCCACAGCAAATATTTATGACCCCAAGTTCACAAATACAGAAAGGCAGAGTAGATCAGATACTTTGACCTCCAGAAATTAAAAAAGAGAGATTTGGCTTCCTCTGCTTCTAACACCTCCTTTTTTTCCCCTTTTATTTTCTCAGCTCCACCTTTATGTGTAACTTGTCTTTCTTTACGCATAGTGTTGGTATCATAACGTCATCATGAGTCACAGCCACAGTCACATTAATATTATATATAAATTACTGGGATTTTTCCCAGTTTGCCCCCAGTACATGCCTTGTGATGGGGTGTGAACTCCAACAGCCAGCTTCCTCCCTCTGGCCTGGGAAGGGAAACCCCCACCTCAGTCATGATAAATGAAGCTATTAGATTGATTAGATTAGAAAGATTGAAAAATTACAACATAAAACGGCTGATGGGGGCTGGACCAATACCAATACTCACTGGATGTGATGTCAGAAACACAAAAGTACCAAAACCACCCTTCTCCTTTAATGAGTGCAGACTGCCAGCTGCTCTATTCTTATTTTACTGAACTTCAGCCCAGCTTTTGATGCAGTTCATCATGGCATCGAGATAAACTGTCTTCAGCAGCAGCATGACATATCTGACACAGCCTTATAATATTTTTAATTGGAATTTTCGTATCATTTTTGTTTCCTGACTGGTCTCCTCTTTAGCCCTCATGTCATTGGGAGTGCCCCTGGGTTCAATTTGTAGGGCCAGTCCTATTTTCCTTGTAAATTCCGCAGTGTCATTGCATGGTGTTGCATGTCACTGTTGCACAGACGATACTCTGGTGCATCACTCCATGAAGCTTCCTCTGCAAATTTCCTTCACTTAAGTGGCGATGAACCAGAGGATTTTACCACCGGCCCAGAAAACCTGTTTAACCCAGCCGACCAGACGGGGTTAAGACGGAGATAAATGAATAAATAAACAAATCAAACAATGCCTTAACCTCGATTCACACCAGCTTGAATA
Source organism: Chaetodon trifascialis (assembly GCF_039877785.1). Lineage (NCBI taxonomy): Eukaryota > Metazoa > Chordata > Actinopteri > Chaetodontiformes > Chaetodontidae > Chaetodon > Chaetodon trifascialis. The sequence continues at coordinate 14,515,946 of NC_092076.1, read as the reverse complement.
CTCACATAAGAAAGATGCACTTTGACTGATGGAATCCTGCTGTAAACTGGGCCGAACCACATTGACCATGACCAGATTGGCCCTAAGGTCATGAGACATTGACTTGAATTGATCAACAGACAGGCAACACACACCAACCGATGTGATCACGAAACCAAAACCAAATCTTTAAAGAAATATCAACACAATTTGGTTTAAAAGGCCCCGTTTTTACATTCAGACTTTTCACAAGTCTGACGCCAGCCTACGCATGTTTCCACTTGACTTCACTTGTGTTGCTCCAGTTGCGTTAGTGGTTCCTGAACCTAGCGTGAGGTGGGTGACAGCTGCGTGCACAGATCAGGTCACGTCGCGGTCAAGTTTGTGACGAAAAACTTGTGTTTTTTTAATTCTGGAACTACCAAAAATCAATTGATTGATGATGCCCCTGAAGGTTGAAGTCGAGATCAGTACCAGATGGCTTAAAAACACAGAGAAAGCAGTTCCACTCTGCGGAGCAGGATCCAGGACGGTGGAGAGGGATTGGCAGGGGAGTGGGAGGAAAAGCAGGTTTGCTTTGTTTTTAGTTAAATTCCCTGGCTGTTCCCTCGCTGCCAATAGCACTGGCAGCATGAGTAATTAGTGTAAACTCACGTTGTGCAAATGCGTGTGTCTGTTGTGGTGTGCGTTCGGATGGGTGTGAAGGCAACATTTGTGTGCAGTTAAAAGGTTTTTTTTTTTTTTTTTTTTTTTACTTGCATGTACGGTTCATTTGAAGGTGAAAATAAAAAAAAAAACAATATTTACAACCGAAACACTACGTTTGATTCTGTCTGGCAGTGATCTCCCGTCTGAAGCCCAAGGACACATTAACTCCCTGCTCACAGCTCCGCATGTGTGGAGACACGCAGCAGGGTATAGAAGTGTAAGAGAAGGAGAAATATTGAAGAAGATGAAGACCTCTGTCATGTTTTCATGGTGGAATAGATGTTGATTTGAATATAGGGACTTTGTAGACTTTCATCTACTCTGCCATCTTTATCTCAGAAGTTATTAATGGAAGGCATATTGCCAAAAGTAACTCGAAGAAGTGATGAGCTACATGCCAAAAAGTATAAAGGCGGTGTAAATTGAGCACGAAAATAAAGCTGAGGCGATATCTGTCATTACATGACTTGTTTTGAGAACTGGAGACAAACTTATTATAATCCAGAAGTGTGGTTTATTACTACAGATCCACACTTCTTGTAGCAGTAAACACAGCTTGAACTTTGCTTTTTGCATTGCTATGATAAAGAAGAAAGTCAATTAATGGCCGTTTTTCCATCATGCCATGAGCAGTCTGTTTTCATGCTGTGCACAGTGAGAGAAAATGACGAATAATCATTGTCAGCGCGAAACTTTCTGACAAATACTTTGTGTTTCCTGCCACTGCTTCACAGTAAAAGCCACCGCATGTTTTGCCAGTTCAGGTAGGCAGTTTAAATCCCGCGTGGGACTGATGGACCCCACCGCTCACAATTCAACAACTACTCCATAGAGGGGTTAATTAGGGAAATACTGAATGTTAAAACATTGAATGAAACGCAGGGTTTATCACTTTAATGTCTGTCTTGTGCACATCGCCATCTGTCAAATGCTTACTGGGAAGAAAATAGAAAAATATGGGCAGGAAAAATACGGACAGGAAACGGACATCTGTGAGACATTTAGGCGTCAGCCTCCAAAAACAAAGCAGGAAGCTGCTGTTCATGAATGTCACTTCAAATTTCACTTTGCTTGTATATTTACATGTTTTTCAGGAGTGAGTCCAATCTACTCTATCAACATCCATTTAAAATGTTTCCCTTGAAGTAGAGAGCCAAGGGATACAGACGAGATATGAAGAGAGGATTGTAAAATATATCTTCCTGAGGACAAAAGGACAAAGAAACGAAAGAGAATAAAAAGAGACATGAAAGTAAGTCAAAGAGAGGAGCGTTTTTACAGAAGTCATCTTTTATTGCCACGTAAGAAAGTTGTATATAGAACAATGGTGATATACTGTCAGATGGCAAATCAACAACAAAGGAAGAACAAAAATATCCCTGTCATCCCTCCCCAAAATAAGGTTAACAGACAGATTCATAGCAACACTATGGTAATATATTTCTTGGACAAAACGTCTGCTATATCTCTTTTTCTAACAATATTTGAATAGTACCAAAATACAGCTTTTTCATAACTTAATTTCACAAATTATAAAGTCAGTAAACAGTAAAAGGACAATGGGGCATCACGGTGCATATTATAAGCTACTGTGCAAACAATAGCGGGAGATGGGCTCTACCATAGAAAATATGCTTTACTAGTCACGCATAAATGCAGTGTTGGGGCCATATGTATCCATATACACATATGCATAAATACCACAAACTGGTCTGGACATCAAAAATAGAAAATTGGATTTCATATAATTTTGTATGTAATGCATGATTAACACCAAAATGAGTTAATCAATGAGTTATTCTATAAAAGGATATGATTGCTAATGGATAGTAGTCATATCGCAAATAGCTTATTGATTCTTCAAAGGTAATGAAATGTCCCGCAACTATTTGTCATATAGGTTTATGATAAAAATCATACATTTGAAGAACACCATAGGAGCAGACCCTTTTAGAACAGATGTTGAGCTTTACTGGACAGCAAACACTGCATCTCCTCTGTCTCCGTGTGCATAAGTAGACAGCTCCAGATCGGTGAAAACATTGCGCATAAGGACTGATGCTATACAAAGTCGTAAACATAGCTGACGCGAACCCCTTAGATAATATAGTGATATACTGATTCGAGATGCTGCTCCTCGTAGGCTGTGTGTTTGCAGCTCTATGAAGTCCAGCGAACGGCAACGGGAAAGGATAGAAAAGCAAAGAGTGGAGGAAAATCTGCTAAACATGTAGCTTGTGTTTGAGCCCTTTAGTGTCATCCCCGATGTACTGTACATATCCCACTTTCTGATCACGATAACGCTGCTCCTTTCTCTCCTTAATGAAAAGAGCGTACTTAAAAGGATGCTGCATTTGATCTGTAGTGATGGAGGGAAAAAAGTCTTCATTCACTACCGCCGCACCAGGAAATGAATATTTACAGACTACTGCATTGTCTTGATTCAGACTGACGTTAACAATCGATGCTTCATGTCTTTAACTTAAATGGGAAACAAAGTGGAAAGCGGAAAGAAAAACTCAACCCATCAGGAGCTGACGGATGCATCTTTCAGTGTATTTTATTCAGTGTCAGTCTATCTGGAGGAATCAATGATTGATTTGGAAATCTATTGAGCTGCTGCATTAATGATCACTGCAAGTCTGTGAGTCTGCATGTCTGTAATGATACCGTAACAACATGAAATCACTGGACAGAAGACTGTGTGTGTGTGTGTGTGTGTGCGTGTGTGTGTGTGTGTGTGTGTGTGTGTGTGTGTGTGTGTGTGTGTGTGAGCCAACAGTCATCTCTGATTCACAGCTTTCCAAATGGAGCTGTTGGCGCTCACGTGCCGCGCGCCACAATATCAATACTGCACCGCTTCTTCCCGATCAAGTGTTGACATTAAGTCCCTTTTCTGTCTTTGTGCGCGCCGCTGTGGACTGAGTCCCCGTCGCAGCACCAGCGCTCTTCCCCACGTTTCTCTGGGTTTCTGTGATTAAAGACCGCAGTGAGGACTCATAAAGCCCCCCTGGCCGCTGGTCCCAGTACAGCTCCTTCTCTGTCTCATATTGAGTATTTCTTGTAGATGCTCAGCTGTGTGGTTTTCTCCTGGCGGTTGGCTGCTCTGCTAAACAGGAGAGCTTGATTTCAGTGTCCAGTGGGGTTGCTTTTTTTTGTATTAATAAGCGTCTCTTTCTCTTGGACCACAATCCCATTCTCACCTCCTATAAATGCCTCTCCTCTGTCACCTGCCTCGTTCTGTCTCTCGGTGAAGCCTGTGTGGGCTAGTGGGACTGTAACCTTTTGTGATTCTCACTTTTGTCATTTCTAGTACTTTCACTCGATGTGTGTTTTGTGAGTGGGTAGGTGGGTGAGTTTGTCGGGTGTTTGCCTTCCAGTCTTTGAGACGTCTCTCTCGCTTATCTGCCGCTCTTGCCATTTGCTTTTCTTTACGAGACTGTGAGAGCAAGACTCAAAACACTAGCACATCAGGAATGAGCACAGTGGTGGTTACATCGCTGGAAGAGGTGAGTCATGCAGCGTAATGGCTCAGGTGATGCAGGGTTAAAAAGTTCTGTTGCGGGGACCTGGGTTCATGTCCCAAGCAGAGCACAGCTGGCAGTGTTTTGCAGGTGGGAAGTCAGTCAGGGGTGGTTGTAGTGACCGTACAAGTGTCTGTCTACAGGAGGACATGTAGGTAGTCAGCAGTGACAAGGAAAACAGTGTGGCAATGCCATGCCAGTCTGGGAGAAAAGGTAGAAAAAGCAGGCAAATACAGAGTAAAAAATAAATAAATAAATGATGTAGCGTGACATTGAGAAGCTGCATGTAGCACAAGCTAGCTTGGTGTTACCAAGGAAGCTGGATCTGCGGTGCTTCACCGCAAAGTAATTCAAGGGGACAAAAGAGAAGATCCAAGGCTGGTGAGTCCTCTGAACAGAGCGATTCAATTTAATTAAACTTGATTAAAGAAAATGACTAGAGAGCGAGGTCGCATTTAAATCTATTGTGGCCCCTCTCTGTGATCTATATTGAAAAGATGGATGGAGACTCAGTCAAAGTATTGCATCAGTAAAAAAAACTCTAAATAATATTAGCGATTAACTCCAGGTCATAAGGCCAAGGCGTGTTCAGCCGAAGCATTAATACCACACAACTTCAGGCTACATGCTCGGCTGGCCTGATCCTCGCTCCTGCCTGTTAGTGATCAGCGTGCTGGTGAACTGCTGCACCCTCGAACTCGGCCTGATTCCTGTAATTAGGCCAGTTGCTCCTCCACTGACTTCCATTCAGCCAGGAAGAAAAAAATCATAATGAAAAACATTTGAACTGTGGCCGGTGGCTCACCTGCAGGGAAATCAGGACCTGGAGCGTTTGGAGCAAAGACTTCACACTGAGCGGTCATCTCTGGATTTGGAGCTCATTTGGCAGTGTCATGGTAGATAGTAAGACACTAAGAGGTGAAAGTGATCACTGGCACTACACTGCAAGATGTCACAGTGGCAAGCGGGGTGAGTGGATTTTGATTGACTGATGGCGGCACAACAAAAATCCAAATCATTCATGTGTCTTCTTGAAATGTGTGACTCTGCAGGTTTGGTGACATAATGACACACTAACTACTGTTGCTGTGATGGAGCAGTTTATCGTCTGACAGAAGAGGTTAAATAAAAGTGAATGGCGCCACACAGCGACGATCGGCTTGGCTTTTAGGGCTTGCTATTGATCAGCAGCTCAAATTCACATTGCAGGGTTCACCACGGTTGAGCTCAACACAAAAAAATGTGTGGATTTACCTCCATGAGTAAATCCACTGATCACAGAAATGCCAAATTAACTGATTTCATGGTAAATTTTGCAGTTCAGTGCTGGTTTGACCGGCCACACATGTATTTTCTAGATAATACCACATAACAGTGTTTCATTCCATACCCTGTTCACGATACTTTCTGTTATTATTTTCAAAATAAGGGCGTCTCTTTCTGAAAGAATAGTGGAAAGAGTGGGTTGTTGGCATAAACAGCAGCTATAGAACCTCCAGCTCCATCAAGAGAATAAAAATCCACAGACTTAAAGCTGATTGGTTGCTCTGGAAGGAAAGCAACCATCTGGGTTGTTTTGTTGTCCTTCAGATTACAAAAGCACTCTAAAATGAGAATAATGCAAAACAATGCGCGCTGGCATTGGCATTTTTTCTTTGGAGCTGGTGGACTCTTAGCATTGAATATGATCCACTGGATGTACCGAATGTCTTTACTGTACTGATAATAAGCACAAATGGTACATTTAACACCGAATTTTGAAAAACAAGAATATATTTTCAATAAATGATGAAGGCTCGGTGTTGCAGAGCTCCTGCTGGCTCCGTTACTGAGCTGGCTGCGTTGAGCCTGCGGGACTACCTGTGTCCTTTTGTCTCTGCTGTGGCATTTTTTGTCTGACTGACTCGTCTGATGAAAAATGTCAGACATGACTGCCTCCTGAACCCACTCATCTGTGGCTCTGACCCTATCAGCCGTGACGCAGCCAGCGCAACCAATTCCAGCGAGGGAAGAGAGGTTTTTGTTTACCAACTGTTTCCACTGCCCGGCCTGCTTCCCATTGTTCCAGTGGCTGCTTTTGCAGAGCTGAATGAGCCTTAAGCTTGGAGCAGTACAGGGTGGCAAGGAGGGCTCATATTTCCACTTCCCCGCCTTGCTGGATTAAGTCAATTGGGGCCGATAATGCACATCCTGAGCAAACATTGACCTGCTTCTCAACTCTGTTACAAACAAAACCGCCAGCTGTCACGAAAAGGAGGAAATAAATACACAGAGCGGCAGAAAAAACAACAAAATTTGCAAAGGCTTCTCATCGGACGCAGACAGGTTTATGGGATTGTGAACTCCATTTATATATGATTCACTTTGTTTGGTTTGTTTGTTTGAGTTCTGACTTCCTTAGAGACAATAGTCATATGCCAAAGTTGGATATACACACACACACACACACACACACACACACACACACACACACACACACACACACACACACAAAAAGTTATAAAGAGTGAAATGTGCGCAGTGTTCAAGAGGACACACAATGGTACAAATTAGCAGACTGAATTACATTTTTTTGGCACACAGAATCAATCACAGGAAACCCGTCGTGCCTTTCAAGGTGGGGGAATGAATTGTTATTATTCACTGTCTCATCATGACTGTACCGCACAATCACAGGAAAGATTCAGCACATTTGTGTTTCTCGCAGTTACTTCTGCTCTGAAGGTCTTTCCATTCAGACATTGAGGGAGCAAAGAAGAAGAAAAAAGGGTGAAAAGAAAGAAAGGTTAAGAGAGAAAGGCTATGTATATCTTTATATATAAAAAGCATAATATCAGTCATCGCTACAAAGGGCCAAGGTCTGGAGTTTCACAGTCTTTCATGTACAACAGGCGCAGTAACAGTACTGACTCTTTGTCTCCCTGCTGTGATGACGCCTGCCGCTCGGCACTGTGGGAGCAGAGGGAAAGCAGAGTCCACTCTGTAATGTTTTCCGTGCGCGCGTGTGTGTGAGTGTGCGTGTGTTAGGTGTGGGTGTAGAGGTGACACATTTTCAACGCTCTGACAACTCCTTAAATCCCGTTCCATGCCTTCAATTTTGTCACACATTTCCAGTCATGTGACCCCGGAGGCAGCGGGGGTTCCACAGCGTGAGGCAAAAATATCCCCTCCTGCAGACCCCCTTATCTTACGCTCAACTGCTTGTTTCATCTGGCTTTTGATTTAGATGCTGTAGTATTAGCCCCCCAACCCCCACCCCCCACCCCCTCCTTTGCACCTCAGATCTACATGCAGTCTGGATACACACTGTACCCAAACAGCGTGTGGCTCTGCTGGAGCGTCCAATAAAATGTGTCACACTGAAATCCCATGTGTTTTCGTCTCTACAGATTGTCATGTGCACCTCTTCCTCCTCTATTTACATGCTTTAAAACTGACAATCAGTATCTTTTTTTTTTCCTTTTTCTTTTTTGTTCTCTATCCACAAATGTCCTTGCAATCTGTTTTTGTTAACGCGATACTGCCCATCACCTGATTTGCTTGGGCTTCGGCTTGATCCGCACGCAAATATCCTCCAGCGATCCAATCATAATTCATCCTCACTGTCTCTTGGGTGCGGCCACATTTTCACGTTAACGTGAGTAAGCATTGTCGGATTAAAATCTGATCACCTAGAAATGCGTCTTAATCGAAAAAGGGTCTTGGAGGTGGAAGCAGCACTTTAGATAATAAGGTCGAAATGATAACTGTGGCTGCAGCTGCTAATAAGTCTCACATCATTCCAAAACACGCAAATAGGCTCGGAGAAGCCCTTAAAAGATTTGGCCTATTTGTCAGACTTATGGATTTATTTTTATGTTTGAGTCATGTAACCCAGATAGTTTTTTTTTTCTCTCTCTGCTGCTTGTGATGTTTTTTTTTTTAGCTGGAGCTTGAGTACAGTGAGTGATCTAATCAAGCCTAGTTTCTTCTGTCTTTCGTGTGGTATTTTTATTACTGTTGTACCCACTTTTCTCAGAAGTTTCTGTTTTTGTTTAAAACTAGAGAAGGATGTAAAATCTGCGCAGAAATAAAACGTTGAGAATCCAAAGTGTACATTTGGTCCATCTAATTAGCATATAGATGCACAACTGACCCTTATTTTGTGTGTAGTCTTAAACATATTTCTTATTCAATTTCAAGGCCATTGCTGACCACAGCTGCATTAAAACAGCTTATTGCACATTTTAATGATCAAATTAATCAAATAGTTTCACATTTTGTGAAGACTGTTACTGTGATTGACAAATAGTCTGCCACATGACCTCCTGTAAACCTGTAAATATATTAATTAGTAAGGTTTCGAGGTGATTATAGGCAGATTTCGTTTCATTTTCCAGTTTGTAGTTGTTGTCCTAAGCTAAGCTAACAAACTGCGGGTGGTAGCTTCACATTTAACATGCAGAGTTTTAAAAATTGTATCAATATTCTCATGTAACTCTTGCCAAGGAAGCAAAACATGTGTTTCCCAAAATGTCAAACTATTCCTTAAGTATAACTCTTTAATAATAGTAAGTTTAGTAATAGTTTTTCATTTAAAGTTATTTATGTATCCCAAACTTTGTTACTGAATGGATAAGGTGGGTCATTCTGACTTAGCTGCCATTTCAAGTTATATTTTTGGGGGGTTTATTTCGAGATTTTGAACAGCAAACTGTCAAATTTTAAGATAAATGTGCAGAAATTAAACAAAATATCAGCCATCTGTAACTTAATTCTAAAATTATCGGTGTGAATCTTGAAAATCCTGTATCAGTCAAACCCTGGTATGCAGTATTTCTACAATCTATGTTTCTGTGTGTGAAAACATGTGTCTGCATGTACATGAACGTGTGGATTTGTGTGTCTGTGTGTATGAGAATCATGCTCTGAGAAGCCTCTGCTAGCTGCAGCATCATCCAGATGCTGCCTCCCTGCCTCCTCATCCCTCCTCTGGGCCAGCTGTCACCACACAGACGAGATCAGACCAGAACAATGCCAGTGTGACAGCCTCCATTCTCTGTCCTGGAGCCTCGTGGAAAAGGGCGACCTTCAGCTGCAGAGCTTATGAAGGCGCTTCTGAATAGCCACAGTACAAAGCCCTGCATGTCTGCAGTCCAAAGCCCAGCGCCCTCCTCATGTGTGTCTGTTACAAAGCCCTCAGGAGATTTGGTGGTGAATCATACAGGAATGTCATTTCTTCCAAACCATTCAACGTTATGTTGGGCAAATGAGCAGAACTCTTGTTGGGAGGTTTGTGGGTAAACTTCCTGTGTACTTCCCGTGATGTTTCAGTGCTTTACAGTTGATCCCTTATATTGCTTCTCAGGTTTGCTTTGTAAAGCCAATCCCTGTTATTATCAGCAGTTTCCCACTTTATCATCTGCATGTAGTTGCACTGTAAGACTCAGATATTTGTATCATTACCGAGTAGATATTAGCTGTGAGACCACAAGTGTACAGACATCGCTGCTCCATAGGCTGTTTGAAGTTACGCTTTCAGATGCCACCAAGTTTAAATGCCATCCTCCTGACAACAAGGGTTTGTTCAGTGATTTGATCGGTGAACTCTGTTTGTGAAACGAGGACCACTCAGACACAGTGTCACTGTCCCACCACACTGTCCAGTATACCAACGAGCCACACAAACACACACATAGATCTGCACCTTTGACCGACCCAGGAGTTGGTGTCTCAACTCATGACATCACTTGTGCCACCACTCCACATGCATCCTTTCCCTGTTTCTCCCTTTCTTCCTCGCTCACACAGTCACCTCTGTCTTGCTGTTGGTCACAAAGTAGGGCTGTGTGGGGAGGAAGTGTTGGCTGTGGCTGTGGCCTCTGGTGCTGTGGAGCTGGTTAGGCTCCAGGACGGTACACTGAGGCCTCTTGTGCCCGTAGGTCTTCCTCCGGCCCACCGTCTCAGTCCCATCCCAGCCCCTCAGCCCCAGCCCCATTGCATGCCCAGTCGCGATTGTGTTGGAACTGTATGCCAGTGGGCGGCCCATTGTAGCTGAGCTGGAGCCAATGGCGTTCTCTGCAGCCCTGGAGATGCCCAGGGACGTGCCACCTGGCATTGTCCCCGCCATGTGTGCCAGGGAGGTAGCCCCGAGTCCTGACGGCTTGCTACTGTGGCTGTGAGCATGAGTGTGAGAGGTGTGAGAGGTGTGAGAGGTGTGAGAGGTGTGGGCAACGTGGCCATGGCTGCCTTTGGGTTTGTGGCCATTAGGCTTGAGTCCCCCGCCACCGCCGCCACCGGCTAAGTGCCGTTCTGTTGGTAGGGTTGAGACGGAGGAGATGCTGGGCATCTCAGTGACATAGGTGGCCACTGGCTCAGGAGTCAGTGGACCCAGGGAGGTCATGGGGGTCATGGAGGACATTGGGGTGAGGGAGGTCATGGGTGTCATAGAAGTCATGGGTGTCAGAGAAGTCATGGGCGTCATAGAGGTCATCTGTGTCATAGAAGTCATGGGCATCATGGAGGTCATTGGAGTCATGGAGGTCATCTGGGTGATGGTGGGGTTCATGGGATTGGAGGTCATTGGATTAGAAGCCATGGGGTTGGTAGTCATTGGAGTGGTCATCGATGACATGTTGCCCATGGAGGGTCTGGAGTTTCCCATGGGCTGGAGAGGGAGCCCGCCTTTTGTTGGCAGCTCCACCATCAGCCGGCGCTTGTAGATTTCACCGTTGTACTTGGCAGCTGACAGAAGAGGGAGAGAGAGAGAGAAAAAGCTAATGAAAACGTGAAAGAGCTGCTAAACAGCGCAGGGGAAATCTTGGGTTAAATGTTCAAATCTAAATGAATTTTTCCTCCAATTTGGCTGTTTGCTCTCTTCGACATGTCAGTTATGAAAAACAATATCCTCAGCTTGTCCATTTTGCAAGTGTAAGTAGAAATAAGAAAAATATGGAGTGACTCACAAAATTAGACTTTCAGCACTTTGCAGATCAGCTGCAAACCAAGACATGCACATGTGAGAGCATGCACACACAGGCAGAAGTTTGGATAGAAGACATCCCACAATCTGAAAAGGTCGTCTAACAAAGCCCATGTACTTTAACTTTGTTAGTCAGCCTGTCCTCATCTAACTGACCAAGCAGCTTGTCAGGGCTCCTTGAAACGCCTGCATATAGAGGCCTGTCGTGCCACTGGAGGAGTTAAATCAAAAGGAAAGCCCAGAATGTCTCCTCCACCTCACCTCTTCCTCTCTCATAAAGCCAAAGAAAAAAAAAATCCTCTCATTTCTGTGTGGTGCGAAGGTGTTCGCTACGATAGAAAGATGAACAATATCTGGGAGGAAGATTCGAGACCATTACAGCGTGCACTGTGGTGGTCAATTTTTTCAACGTGGGGCACGTTTTTTTCCCCTTTTGACTTAAAGGTAATAAAGAGAAAATCTCAACTGTCGACTGCCCTTTAAAGGCAGGAAATAAAGGATAGTGCAATTGCAGAGGTAGAATGCTATCTGATACAGAGTTATGGATCTGCAGAAAAAACTCTACAGCAAGCACTATAGTGGTCTTTCTTCCAACAAAGCACCATGTTCCTTATACATGTCGCTGTCTGCAACTCCAAACATTGAATAACAGGATGCAATTTCCCATTCCACATGTAATAAACCAAAGATTTCAGGAATGTAGGTGTAGGTTTATTGGCTCACAGGTGCCATCTCTCAGCATTTGGTAGCTAGACTTCAGAATTTATCCAGTATGTATGAACATGTTAGCGACTTATTGAAATGCTACCACAAACTGTAATAAGTGGTTATAATGCATCATATAACTTGGAAGGAGTACATTCAGCAAACAGGCTACCTAGCCAGTGACTGACTAGCTAAAATAAGTCTTTGATTATTTGTAGTGTGGTTGGTTCTGGGCATGTTGAGCCTGACTGGTACACATATATTTTTTCCCTGTGCAGACAGTAAGTGGTGGTACATAGATAGATACAAGACATTTTTCAATCAGACAAGAAAGTTGCGGGAAAACAGTTATTGTATTCAGTATTCAAACATGCATGCACATGCAAAGTCACACCCAGCAGACCTTCATGTGTATCTATCTACTCACACAAGTGTCAGCCTCACTGAGCTCTATCTGTTGGTGTGAGCATCTTCCCATATCTCCCGTACACCTGTGTGTGTTTCTTTAGCCTTTGAGAAGTCACGTTTACTGCCTCACATATCTTCCTTCCTCTGTCACTCACTGTCACCAAGCTACGGTCTCTCTTATCACTGCGAAATGTGACTGTTTTTTTCCGTCGAATCCCTGTTCACTGTCCAGTCATTACTCTTCAGCCCTTGTTGCCTCCGCATCCTTGAAGATAAAGTTCAGCGAGTTTGCTCTGCCGTCGTAACTGGAAATGTTGTTTATCGCTCTGTGGATGGGGAGAGGAACAAACGGGCGGGCAGGAGAAGGGCTTGTGTGGTGAGGAGGGGGCGGAGGCAGAGCTGCATCTCACCCCCTGGGGATCAAACTTGCTCAGGCGACAGGTGAATCAATCCAGCGGCAGTCAGCTCGACGGCGCGCACTTCCAGCGGCGTACGTGAGTGGAAACGGAAAACGCCGCTGTTTCGCAGTGTGGGCTCTGCATGCTTCTGCCTGAGATAGGCCAGCATCCCACAGAGACAAACACACATTATGCATCGGGGAAAAAAATCAAGCTCTGCTTCTTTGAAGTCATTCAGTGGCAATAAAATAAAAACCTAATTAGGGTTAGAGCAGGAAGTCAATCTGCTTAACCAAACAGGTTGCCTACTGCCAAGGTTAAGAGGCATGATCACATCACCCCTGCGCTCGCCTCCCTGCACTGGCTCCCTGTCTGATTTCAAATTGAGTTTAAAATGTTATTGCTTACTTTTAAGGCCTTAGACGGCATTTGTAATCTGTTGACCTGGTATGTGCCCTCTGGACCATTAAGATCCGTGTGTGGAGTCCTGCTGGTTCCTCTCAGGTCTCGGTTTGTGGGTGATGGGGCTTTTGCCATTAGAGCCCTCTCTGCTGCCTGAACTCAGACACAGTGGCTTCTAAAAACTTCTCTTTTTCTGAAAGTCTTTGGAAATGTGTGATTTATGTTTTATTCATACTGTTTTTACTCCTGTTTGTTTTATCTTATTCCCTTTGTTTTACTTTACTTCCTCTGTCCTTGGCTTTTTTCTCTTGTTATCTGCCTCCTCTGGTTTTATTTTTTCTTTTGTAAAAAAAAAAAAAAAGCTATATAAATAAAATGTATTACTATTATTATGTTAGGAGATTTTATTTTATTTCTTCAAATTCAAAGACCTAAAGATTTATCTTCTATCTATTAAAATTTGTATTTACTGACCCTACAAAACAAAATGCATTCAGGTGGTGTGGGTTTTGGTGGAGAGTTGGTCTTATGATGAAGAAAATGCTATCTATGAGCCTTTTTCACTCTGAAAAATAAACTGTTTACAACTGAATGGTTGTATTCTTAGGCAGGAAAATGTTCCAATATAAAGATATTCGATGCTTGCACAGGGTGTGAGATGTAATCTGAACCTGCTTTCTGTAGTAGATCTGCTATTATCTCCGCTGTGGAAATACAGCACATTCAGGCAAAGGGGATGAACTGTTGTGTGGGCTATTAGAGACACAGGTACAAAGTGCTTACATTGTTCTAAAATACTACTGACATCTTATGGCCATAAACAGATTAGCGTCCCACGGCTCCGGGAATGACAATTTTAGCATCTCAGCTCAGTTCAACACTTTGTTCCTCCCTGAAATAGCTCATTAATTTTTGGATTGATTGTCGTGAAATTTTGTGCGATACATGCATTGACGATTGATTTTTGTGATCCCCTAATTTTTACTTTAGTGCCAGCATGTTTTTAGACATGGACCATAATTGGCCATTTCCCAGTAAGCACACATACATTGCTGTAAAGTCTGCACACAATCACAACATCCACATGTGATGATCAGATGATGAGCGGTTGATCATTTTAAAGCGTCATCTACTGAAAATTGCGTGATGAAAACCTACACGTCACAACAGTGTAAAATTAATGTAATGGCGACATTATCCCAGTTTAATATTCAATTGTTTTTCTTTTTTTAGTTTAGACCAGTTCAGACCGGACCAGGGAGAAACAGCAGGCAGGATTTGGAAAGAACTTTTCATGGTAAAATGCTTTTTGGCCAACGCAGTTTGAGCTGTGCTCGCCGATGGGTGCAGTAGTTTGTCGGCAAGCTTCCGCCTAAAGTTCAAGTTGGGCGGACGCAATGCGTCTATTGTTTTTCCATCCTAGTTCAGATGAAACAATGCCCGTTTCCATATGATGAAAGCCTTGATGGCTGCGTTCCCATGGAAACTACATTCACACGGGTCACTGCTCCTACGGAGCTGTAATGGGAAGCGATTGAGTCAAGCATAGGAGTATGAAGTGCAACTCTGTAGCTGAGCTGTAGGTTCCTTGATAAACACACAGACCTCTTGGGCTGTCGTGGGCCTGCTGCTGCTCCTCTCCAGAGGAGCAGTGACCCTGCCTGCTGGACTGTCTTTGGGCTGGGCAGAGCGGACAGGTTGGGTGTCTGCAGGGTGGGCTCCCGCTGGGCTGCTGGCCACAGCGCTGGCTAATCTGCCACCTGCAGTAGCCATCTTACCTGTCTGCTTTCAAAACAAGTCACACCGTGCTGCCGCAGAAACCAAGTAACTTTAGTCCTGGCTATTGTTTTTCCAAGTTCGGTGTGTGCAGGGGCAGCTTGTGGCAGCCCACCCAATCAGTTAGGTTTAGGTTGACTTAACCGAAGACTTAATAGAACAGAGAATGTGCTTCTTTTTTATTTTACATTAAATAAATAATTTTCATTTCATGTCATTTTTCCTCTTTGTTGGATTTACTAATAGGAATTAGGGGAAACTGAGGATTTACATTGATAATGGCAAGGATAAAAGTAACACAGTCACGCTGTCACACTGTTGTTTGGAAGTTGTGTTTCATGTAAGTTTCAAGAGAGGATACATCAATAAAAAGTAAATGAACCCACAGTGCTGTGTCTCATGGTAGTTAATACTGGGAAAGATGCACAAGAAGACAAAAAAAGGAGATGCTATTGATTGACAGGAGTCTGGTTTATCAGCTGGACGGTAGACCATTGGGAAAGTGGCAGAGGCAATTAAAGAAAGGAAAAGAAGACGATCCAAGGGTGTTGGGAAGATGGTGTTGAACTGGTTCTATTTCTCAGGGGGTCAACAGGCAGAGAAAACACCAGACTGCAGCAGAGGAGAGGAGCAGGAGAGCACAAAGTCCATTTATGTTGCTCAAGATTAGGGAAGCTCACACAAAGGTGATTTCAGAAAGATCCACCGCTGGCATTTTGGTTTTGTTTGCCGTCATTTAGTCCCTCACCCTGTCTCATACTCCACACACACACGCACACGCACATATTTTTCACAGCTTGTGTGTGACGTTCTAATCATTTGACTCAGAAATGGCAGTTTGCCTTCTGGAAATCCAGAGTTCCTGTGCTTTGTATCTCTGAACAGGTTTCCAATCATTTCACAGGAGCATCTTTGAATACCACTTGTGGAATGGAAATCTGTCAGTCAAGTGTGAGCCCGGTGGGGGTGGGGGGGGGGGCTCCTTTCAATTACAGAAACGGAATCAGATATGAGCCGCTATAAGGGAGGATCAAGATTAGCGGCCCAATGATTCTTTAAGGAGCGATATGGAGGATGATGGATTGAGGTGGGGGCCAGGGAGTGAAGAGGAGATGGTGTGGGAGGGGAGGCAAAAAAAAAGGTGAGGGGAAATGCAGAGGAGAGGGCAGGAGGCGGACAATAAAGGCGGCGATATGAAAGGAGGAAGAAGAGAAGATGGGAAATAGGGAGAAGTGGGAGGGAAGGAGCGGGAGAAAAGAGGAAATGAAGGGGGTGGGGGGTGGGGGATGAAGGAGAGAAAAACGAGCCAAGGCGCTAAAGGTAAGAAGAGCAAACAGGAGGAGGGAAATTGGTCTTGGAGAAGCAGTGAAGGGCCATTTTAGATCTAAAGAAGCAGAGATGAAGAAGTGGGGCTGAAAGCAGCTGAAGAGGAGGAGCGTTGACAGACATGCGCTCAGTGCAGTTTCTGTACTGCTGCCTGGACCTGCTTCAGTCTCTGCACAGAAGGCCCTGTGCAAACCCAAATGGCCAAATTTGCCTCATTTTAAATGAGGCACACTGGTAGCTTTGAACATTTTATCCCATTAACTCTAAAAAGTCTTCACTTTACAGGGAGTCCAACATTTTTCGGAGCCCGCCACAGCTTTTTAGATTGATTTTATTCCCCATAGGCAGTCACGGCTCTCGCAACATGTCAGTACATTCTGAAAATCCACTTGCATAGACTTAATACTGTAATCATTTTGTCTGGTACATTTTTGTCAAAGTTATCGTTGGATCGAGTTTTCGGAGCAATTGTGTCCTCGTTCATGGGAACAAAAAAAAAAAAAAAAAGCTGTTTCAGTCTTAATTCAGTTTTTTCTTACTCCAGGCTGCACATCGTTCACTTGTGTTTGTGGTCTGCTGAAATGCCATATGAAACATAACTGGCAGTTATTAAGCTAAACGGTCTTCATGAAGGTCACTGTCGAACAGGAAAAAAAAACAGAAAAGTGTGTAGGAGTGTGCAGCTTTTTTATTTGAAAAGGTTAACTGCATTCATTTAGGAGCATGTTGCAGTCTTCTGCCTGTATGAGCATAATGAAATCAAAGTGTCATTTACTCGGCGACATATCTGGCTAAATATCTTTTGTAGAACAAGTTGCTCCATGTGCTCTGGAGTGAGGGGGAAAAAAAAAACAAAAGCACTGCCGTCCAATGTGGTGTCACTATGTTCTCTCTCCAGCGTGCAGAACACTGTTTCTGCTGCATGCGTTAAAAACTCGTCGTTAGCCACGACGCTGTGCTGGAGCAGCTCTTTGAACTCAGACAGACTTCTTCTAACATCCGTCTCTGGATGATGGGGTAGGAGGGATCCACAAAATATTTCATCTCGCAAAGCTAATTGTTAAGTATTTTTAAGGCAGGACGAGGGGAGAAGTACACATATTTGTTAGCGTAAAGGGTGAGGGGTACACTCTCAGTCTTCAATTACCGTTTTCCTTCCACCTATTTTCCATCAACCTGCCTCGGCTATTTCTCCCACAGTTAGACATTTCTTGCATTTCCCAAAAAGCCGTCCTCAATCCTCAGAGCATGTGCTGCATCCATCTGTTGGTTTTAAGTGCGGTGAGATGAAAGGCGGGCTGTAGCCTAACATCAGAGAGGAAGGTTTTCCAGTTGAGGAACAGCGAGGTTGTGTCCCGTCCTCAAACCGTGACGCGTCTTGTGGCTCTGCGCTGCACTCTGATCTCATGAAGCTCCTGTCTCTGCACCTCCCGTGACAGATTCCTTCTCTCCCTCTTGAATATCGGTGCCAAACGCTGAGTTGAGAAAGAATCCCTTTGTTCTCTGATCCTCGGGGACCGGCGCAGAGACTTCTTCCGTTTGGCATTTTAGATAACGGAACAATTTTCTGCAATCAAACAGCTGTAGCTGCGCTGGAAGTATCGACTGCCTGATGTCTATGTTTAGTCGGTCATCTGGGAATTATAAAAATACACCACCAAACAAAGATGCCAGGGTCCAGGACTCATGATGACGGTGTTAATCACCATTTTCATTGATGTCCTTGTCAGCTGGCTTTCCTTTAAGCTCAAAGATGATGTGTCCACTTATCACTTATTATTCATCTGCTTCTCTGTTTTCAGTTTTGCTGGCAATTATGTAAACTGCTATCATAATTACACAACATCTTCTTGCTTCCAGGGCACAAAGCAGCTCTCAGCATAAACAATCATGATAATCTATTACTGTAACATGTCTGAGGATGAGTCAGGGCCCTCCACATGCAGTGTGAGCTGGAAAATAGCATTTACATTTACAATATGGAGAAAGTTCACACCTACATTTGTCACTTGAATGAAATGTTTTACTTGCGTCCAGGAAAAAGGCTTTTCGGGCCTGTCTGATTATTTTCAAATGAAGCGCACAAATGCAGACAAATAGCATTTTGTAGCTGTTTCTACAGATGTCTAGATGAGTTTGTAGATAATACCTGGCATGAGTGGGCTGAATTTTAACTCATTAACAAGCTAACAGACACACTGAAATGTTCAATTCTAGTCAATCTCAACTTCTGAAGTCAGGTTATGAAATATTGATGCCACTGCCAATAATATATAGACAGAACCAGCTGCACGGGCCTGAATTTGGTGGCATGCATTAAGCTGTCAAACAGCTTGATAAGCAGGCTGCTTCTGTTTTACAGCATGTCCAGTTTGGTGTGTAATCAATAACGCTGCCTGCAGGGCTGCCACAATACACCTCTGGAACCAAAAAAAAAAAAAAAATCATCTGGTGCCCTTTGTGCTTGGATCCTGAAATATTTACTGCCAGCACAGGATGCATCAGATGATGACTCCGCGAACAAAAATAAGGGATTCCCTGGAATAATTGTGACGATGATCCACCCTGTCCAAACACTGCTGCAGTCAGAGCCAGCAGCAACGGCTGCTAAAATCAACACTGCAAAACATTCCTCTCTTCTGCAGTTCATCTTAAAATTTAAAGATGTTAAGATAATAAGAGAGCTTGACAGACACTCACCCACAGCCTTCAGGGAGGCGTACTTGTTGATATCCTTGCTCTGCTGCTGCTGCTGCTGCTGTTGTTGTTGTTGCTGCTGCTCATAGACGTGAGCCAGCTGGCTGAGAGCGGGGTAGGAGTGCTGCTGGCCCATGTTTGAGCCCGGTCCCACGTTGTTGTTGATCTGACCACCCTCTGCGGGGCAAGGACACACGACAGGACAAGGTTAGAGTCAGGTTCAGGACGGGAATGTGGGAGCATCTTGGGCATCGTGACAGGAAGATCTCTCATTCACATTTCCCAGCACTCACTCCTCATTTTTTGATCCAGTGTGATCAGCTGCTTTAGAAATGATATCCATGCTCCACAATTCTCAGGGCACATTAACTTCCATTCAATCCAGTGCCATCAACTGATGGACTCTTGCCATCATTCTACAGCTGCAGCCTGTTGTATATCATGCTGCCTAATACACATTTATCAGAGTGCCTGTATGTACACTGATAAGGTGCATCTGCTCCCTCTTACATGAGATTTAACCAGTAATTGCACTAAGCATGCTAATACATTCAAGTCAGTATAAGAGCTGAAATTGTCATGTTGCAGCATACAAATTGCAGTATATATCTGAGCTAATATTTATTATGTACTATGTATATTAAACTGCAGCAAAAAAGAGCTTTAGTCCTCTAATATAATAATAAATACTGATAAACCTTATTTCCATAGTGCCCTTCAAAATCAGTGTTGCCCCACAAAATACAATATTATACAGTATAGGTGCAAATACAGTGAATGTGAAAGAGCATTGTCCACAGAGAAAGTAGAGATAAAACTTAATATAAAAGATCAAAATTAATGCATTTAAAAGGACATCCTAAACATATTGTACAGATGGCAGTCTGTACAGGTGTGTTTTTAACAGCTGAGGCACTGACTCAGCTGACCTGATGTTGAGGGGGAGTTTAATCCACAGTGTTATTCCAGACCATGTCAGTACTCGAAAGTGATCAGTAGGATCTTAAAATGGATTCTGTTGCAGATTGGGAGGCAGTGTGGTTCAGCCAGGACCGGAGTGATGTGTTCCCTACGCTGAGTGACAGGGGAAATTAGCTTTAGCTATCACAATTGTTTATCCACTACATTTAGCTAACTATTTAGACTTCTCAAATGTATGTATTCACTCAGTATGTGTTAATGCTTTTTTAAATTATTTGAGGTGCTTTCCACATTTCTTTTGCTTTTACTATCCATGTGCATGTGAAGTTGCCTGATGTGGCTTTAAAAGAAACTAACTCTTTTTTTGCCACATGTGGGTAGGTGGTGTAGGAAGTTACAGCTGTTTTAGGTTAATTACAGTATCCATGATAGCAAAATTTGCTAACTGCAATGTATTCCCATAATTCAATAAGTGCTAATTAGATTTCAAAAGGTATGTTGAATGTATGAGTCTATTCTCCAACATCACTGCAGCACACACAGCTGGAAATAATCCAGTAGCTTTAAATTCCTGCCTCTAAACCACAGTAAAACCTTGATTATTTACAGGAACTCCTGCTCTGTTCTGATTGTGATTAGCAAGCAATCAGTTCTCTGCTCCCCAGCATATTTTATAGCCAAAGTATCCTTCTAAACCATGGCCATAATTGATTAGTCAGTGTACCAGCCTTCCTCCACAATTGCACCTACAGCTGCACCTCCTCTGTAAGATGCAGAAACCATATGGCAGGGTAACACATCCGCGAACGTACAGATGGATATGAAGGCCTGCAGCTCGATAGAGTGGCAGGGAAGTGTAGCAGGACTGCACAGTCTGACTTTAAAGCACGGCTGAATGTTAAAATATGTGTGGGAATTTTGCAGCATTATTCTCTTGCTGTGCTGAGCCTGACAGATAATTGCAAATTCCTGTTACTGAAGGCGATGGGATCCTTGCTCAGTGAATGCATTCGCTTAAAAGCCCCAGTGCTGCCACTTGATAATTTGAGAGGTAAGAAAAAGTTAGGGGGCAGAGAGCGAGAAGAGGGAATGAGGGGGAGAAGAAGTGAAATGGGAGGGAGGGATGAGGATGCATAAAGAATGAAGAGAGAGAAAAAAGTTTGTCTGGCAGGGAAACAAAGAAGGTGTGTGAAGCACAGAGGGAGCGAGACAGAATCACTTAGGCAGAAAGCACAAGAAAAGAATGTGGACGGACAGTAAAAGATGGACACTCTCAACACAGTCCTATTAATACAAGCTCTTCCTCCCCTTCATCTCCTTTCGCCCTCTTATAGGTGCTCTAACGGATGGCCTTTTGTTGCTCCACGGCAAACAGAGGGGGAAGTTGGATGGCAACAACCCCACAATATTGATTTCCTCCACCGTTTTCTCGCTGTTTCATCTCAGCGGTGCATTGTTGAGCCACGAGGTGTGCTCGGATGCTTTCAACCTGCACAGTCCGACTGTCAAGGCAAAACAAATTGTGTAGTTACTAATTAATCACTTAGCTCTGGCACTGACTCAAACCAAACACACACATACGCGCACACACACACACATACGTGCACACACACACACACACACTGACTGACTGACAAGGTAGAGAGAGTAGAGACAATTAAAAAGATCATCAGAGTGAGGAACAGTGTGAGGTGTGTCAAGGAAAGGGTAGGAGAATCCCTGATGTGGTGAAATGTGGTGAAATGTCCCATGGTGTTTGGTGAGAAGGAGCAGACGTGATGTTCATTCATATAGATGACTGGCTCACTGAAGGCTACATGAATGTAGGTAAATTGAAACAGATGCTGCGTGAGAGGGTTGGAGATACTTTGTAGGGATGGAGATGAAGCCCTTCTCTTCAATACATTTACTAGAATTTCTTGTAATGGATTTTGTTTGGTTGCAGAGCACAATTGTGAAATCCAACATCCTAGCGAAGCTCAGGTACATCTCCTACTTTTCAGACACTCTGATTTGCAGTCATGAAATAGCAGCATACAATTGTAAAACCCACATTTACAAAACGAAAGAGGAGACTCGGCCCACCTCACATGTGGACTGTATGACACATTATGACCGCATGCAAATACATTATGTTGTTAGTCAAGACAAATCTGGTGAGGTGGTTTACATAGTCTCATACCAGAGAGACAAAGAACATATTGGAGTGTCCTGGACTCGTGTCTGCTCTGCCATTTGGCTGTCTGTTCAGGGTGTGACAAGCTGGCAAATCAAATTATACAGTCTCAATGAGCCACAGATAAACATCTGGCTACCACTGTGGTGCATTCAACTCTGTCTGGCACAAAGACAGAGGTGAAGATTGATACCACTCTCAAAACACAGTAGCTTGAAGTAGCAAAGGTAATAAAATCAGCCTGCCGGTACCACTAATTACCACGTTGCATCTCATGACTTGTACCTCTTTACAGGGCAAGCTATGCTATGCTAACTGTCTCCTGAGCAGGCTGGAGCTCAGTTTTAAGCATACAAGTGATATCAATCTGATCAATCTAACTCTCTTCCAGAGTGCAAATGAGCACATTTCCCAAAATGCTAAACAATTCCTTTAAATGTAAGTGGGAGCGATAAAACATTGAAAGGCAGAAGTGTAATATGTTGGCTGTGCTGTTTACCTGTTGCAGCAACCTCTCCCTGATGGTTTAACGTGTTGCAGTAATGGATGATTAAAATTACAAGAGTGTAAGAACAAGCCTGTCAGTCCAAATTTTGCCTTTAATACCTCCTGCTTTAACCAGGACCTGTCTCAGATTCCTTTCATCCATTTTAAAAGCAATGCATGTAATATATTATCAGGATAACTTCAACTAAGAATGCTGATTTCTAAAAGAAATTGTAGCTGTGCTGTAGGGTTGTGGTTACAACATTTGGGCAAGTGGATTTATTGGACCCTTTGTACTGATTTTGTGAAGAACATTTTCTGCAGTTTATCACATACCACAAATTTTTAAGCTATGCAGTCTATAAATGCACTGCTAATTGAGGCATCCTATGTCAATTCATCCTTATTACTAATGCATAAGATAAGAATTAATACTGTTTGCTGCTGCTTGCTGTGAATCCCACTGTCATACAGTTTCCTCCGCTGTTTACTCTAATACACTTCTGTATTACAGTTTCCTCCGCTACTCTAATACACTTCTGTTTCAGAGTGAAAAAACAATCCACAACCTCTTCTCCTCTGCTTCTGTTTGTTTACAGAGCGAGTCACTGCTTGTCATTTCAGGCTCATAGAATCACTGTTAGCTCTCTTTAAGCACTTGGTTGACAAGGGTGACAAAGATAATAGAAATTTGAGCCAAAATACATATAATTGCTCTCCTCGCCTCATGCAATCTTGAGAGATAAACAAAAATATATCCAACTGCTCTGCTACTCCCACCCAGCTGTTCTATTATCCTACTTTTTTCTGTTTGAGGATCCACCTTTGCAAAAACCTCTCATCCCTGCATTTTGATCATCGTGGAAAAGATCTCACACACACACACACACACACACACACACACACACACACACACACACACACACACACACACACACACACACACACACACACACACACGCACACACACATACGCAACAGTTCAGAGTGAAAACAAACACAGCACCATGACGACATCATCGCACTATAAACCCATTCAGCAGGGTGACTGACAGCTGTCACCAGGATGCCCATCAGGATGATGAAAGGGGCGCGGTGGGAGTCTGCTGGTGTGGTCACTGCCTCACCAAGCTGAACCAAAACACACTGATTCTCTGAGGTCACTGCAGCCTGTAAACTAGCTCCAGTGTTTCCCCAATATGAGGGCAGCAGCAAAATCCAAAGAAAGGAAACAGAGCAGTGAATGTGTAGCAGGCAAAATGGCCAGTCGGAGCTCATCGAAAAATTCAGCGTGTTCAATTGAGAGAGGAAGAAATCTGAGTACTTTAAGGAACCTTAAGAGAAAAATTGATCAGTAGAGCTCAATAGATAAATGGATAGATGGCTGTTGTATGACTTCCTGGGTGAAAGGTCATGAGGTCAACAAAATCAATAGGCTTTGTCCTGTTGGAAGCCTGACTGTGCAGAAAATATGTTGTTTATGACAATGGTTAGATATGTTCATCTGAAAACTGAAAGGTTGGACTGAGGGTGGTGCTACAACAAAGATATGAAGATTAAATCACATAACCTGCAGTTTGTGCTGCTGGGGGTACAACAGGTTAAAACTGATTAACTTATCCCTTAATGTTGAATTGCTTCATTCATTTGTTCCATTTGTATCAAGACTTTTCAAATGAAAGATTCAAAAGGCCTTTAATGATGAATGAAATTAAATTTTGATCATCTGCTCTCAGGACTCCCTCAGACCCTTCAAAATAAAGGGCTGATGATGGATGCTGGGGATTCTTAAAAGTGGCAGTCCAATCCTGTCTCTTAGCTAAACACTAATACCGACACCTAAGCGTCTTCCACAGATTCCAACACATTGTGTTGAAGTCCAACACAACGACAGAAAAGTCTTATTTTTCTGAGGAGCTGTGAAAAAACACTTGTCTGTGCTCTTGACTAGCCATTCTGGGTGCTATTGAAAATATTTATTGTTGCCTACGGGTGTAATCCTACTAGGAGACTTAATCCTTACACTAACAATAGCAAAGAGACAAAAATGCAGGCTTTCCCATTCATTTCAGTGAGGCTGCATTGGTGAAGCAGAAGGTCCTGTTGCCTACCACTCACACTGCATTGGCCACAAAAATGTGCAAGCACAGATACGTGGTAGAACATTTTAATGTTTGTGTAGTCATTTCAAATGAATTACAGTAAGTTACAGTGCAGTACAGTGCTTGTTTGTAGCTAGCCATGTTAGCTATGTTTTGTTTGCAACATAGGAAGAAGGGTGCCACACTAAGTCAAGTCCAAAAGATGTCCCGTTGGACCAAAAGCCCATTTTCTGACGTCACATTATAATCATAATCAACCCTTCAGTAGACAGAACTAGCATTTCAAACAACAAGTGCTTCTGGCAGTCCACAAAAACACAGTCTGACAGTTGATTAGCTATCTTGGTGGCTATAGTTGCCGATTGCAACACTCAGACAAGAGGGAATACTCATTCTTCTCACTGGTTCACCACTCATATTCACACATTGACTTCTTCCTCACCAACAACTGGTAACTGAAATAAAATTTCCAGTAAACATGAGCACAGCTACTATTTCAACCAATGCAGTTAATAAAGCATTAAGATGAACAAACTTAACCACTCTGGGATGAGGTTCTGAGATAGCCACATTGCTCCTTTGTGTGCAGTTAACAATCTGAATTTCAATTCAAAGAATGACAAAGATTTGTTTATCTGTCCATAGCCTTTATTAATTCACTGTGAGCTGTATTAAATCCTCAAAGTCCTCAAAGTGGCCATGGCCATAATCATGCATAACTTAAACCCTTAATACAATTTAAACGAGTGAGTTATATAAAAATTCAACCCCCTCCATCATACAGTTGTCATGAACAAGGAAATTACAGAGGGCAAAACATTTTTTTGTTCCAGGCTAAAACATATCTGTGGCATTGATGGGGATTGACTCGATTTTGGAGCCAGCCTCAAGTGGCCATTCATTTTGGCACTTGGGCTTTGGCTTCATTTTCCAGCCCTGGAGGTTGCTGCTTGTATTAAACACTAAATTGAACCTAGTTTAATATTGTACTTCATCTCTATTTGAAAATCATTTGTCATATTTTTAGATTGGGCTTCTCAAAGACCCAAACTTACCATTGAGTTACTGCCCCATTTCTCTCCTCCATAAGACACTCAGCCAGTAACACACCAAGGCTTTTTAATTTAATCGATTATTCATCATTGAACAAACAGGAACCATCACGGTCACCTTAGATGCAGAAATGGACAAACCTCACAAAGCTTCACACTGCACAGGTGGACTAGTTAGGGATGCACACTCTCTCCCCTCTCTATTCACTATTACTAAAAAGACTCCCACCCAAAACATTCATCGCACATCATAAGATCAGTCTCTATGCAGATGATATATTATTGCTCCTAGAAAACCCTCACTCATTGTTACAAGAATCATCTAAACTTATTGAAGCGATATTTCTGACTACTCCATAAACTGGAATAAACTTTCAATCCTTCCATTACACATTAGATTACATTACATTATCAGGACGATAACGATAGCTTGTTCGTTGTAGTTCAGTCGAGCATGACATCCCTTACCATCCACCATGTTTAACATTATAGGCACTATGTGCTTTTCCAACATAAAGCAAAGTTTCAGAGTTATTGCCTCTGCACGCACATCATGCGAGCCTTTGTTGGATGGACAGTGTTCCATTTTCGACTTTCAATGCAACCGTTGGGTGCTGACTGTTTCACTGTCCTCTTTTACAGTGCAGTTCCAAGCTCCAAGGCTGGTCTATGCTTTGCCATCTTCATCTGACCATTTCCCACTGACCGCTTCTTATTTTGCTGCACCAGTAGTTTTCCAAACTGCAAAGGTACAGTACGTCCTCTTTTATTATAAAAGTGAATATATATGAACTCCAGGAAATAGTTTGTTAATAGCTAGGTTTTAGACTTAGCATACAAACCTGACAAAAGTAATGTTTGCTGCTACCTGTTTAAGAGTCACTTTTGATTGATGTCATGCCAACTTTGAGAAAATATGCATGAAAGAACAGTCTAAATGTATTTATTGTTGTTATTATATTTTCTCACTACAGTGGGGAATCCACAGTTCACATCCATCTACGTACAGTATCTCCATAGGCAGGTATTTTCCACCTCACAGCAAGCTGAAGGACTGCCAGAAGATTTCTAAAGGTCAGTTTGATTTTTGTCAGACCACGGTGAGCTTGACAAGATGGATGTCTGGCTTTGCAAGATTACTGCTGCCCAGTATCAAAGATTTCTCATTTCCTGCATACCTTTGTTTCTTAAGAACTGCACACAACACTGGCTGTTTGTAAGGGTATATTGTAAAAGTGGCTCCAAATTGGCTTAAGGTTGAATCATTGCTATGTCACATCAATTACTGACAGGAGGAAACTGGGCATATATTAATATGAAGTCATCCCAGAGTACCATGTGAGGAGATGTGGGTAAAGGCAGTTGATTTGATTATGCATTTGATTTCAAACGTATGCCACTGTTTATTTTTAAAGTTAAAAGAAAAAGACATTTACATGAATTCACCCTGCAGGGCGAAGGTGCAGGAATGTCAGGATTACAGTAAGTGTGACTGCACTGATGAGACAGCGTGTAGATGATGAGCTTATGACCGCCAGGTAGCAGACAGTGCAGTCAGCAACGAACAACATGAGTGTGCACTACATAACACTGCAGAGGCAGAGTCATACGGCACCAAAACACAGAATGATTTCAAAGCCTCGCTGTCGCCCTCGTGGGAAGCCAGACATCCAGCATGGAGCCGAGAGGCAATCCTCCCGGGGCAGAAATGCTATCTGTGCTTTTCTCATGCCCCAGACAGGAATACTGTATATTCTGTTGGAAATAGAGTAGACAACACATTCAGCTGGGTCCCTTGATGTGCGCTGTACAGCTGTGTGTGTGTGTGTGCAAGAGAAAATGAGGAAGAAAAAACATCAAGAGAGACATCAAGAGAGAGCCAGAGCACATGTATGTAGGAGTGCTTCTATCTCATGCTTGGCCTGACTCCATTGCTACTGGCTGTACAGTGTAATTTCACTGCTTGTTTGATTCGGCGCTGAAAATTGTAAGCAGCTGACTCATCTATTATTCCCTCTTTCTCCTCACTCTGCAAATGGATAAACCCTCTTCTTTTCTTCAGCTGCAAAACTGCCTCTCTGTCATTACTCAACCCTCTCCATCTCCCTCTTCTTCTCTCTTGTCATGGCAACAGTATTCTCTCGTGTAGTATTTGCTCTGCAGCACACCGCGAGTTCGCATTGTCCCGCAGTCACCCGCGCCCACATATCAACAGGCAGGCCGGCTGTACTGTACTGAAAAAGTCATTGTTATGCAACCTATGTTATGCTGCCTGCTGCTCTGTCGGTCTGTCTGTTCATCTCTCTCCACTTATTCTTCACGTGTCTGCTTGCCTCTTCTGAGCTTGTTCTAGGTCACATCCTAACAGCTTTGTCAGGCGTTGTCAAAAAAGCACGCATGTTTTATTGAAAGACTTGCTCTAGTTTGGTAAAAAGGCAATTTTATGAGTCATCTTTGGGTATAACCGAGCAAAGCATTTTGACGTTGAATAGATGTTGACACAAAAGTCTGCACCGACGAAGAAAACCTGTGTAAATAGAGCCTGAAAATGAAAGATGAGACGTGTGCAGTTGTCCAAAGCTGCTGCCTGTATTTTTTTTAAATTGAGAGTGACAGTAAACATCTTTGTGATATTAGTTCAGAAGAATGTGCCCAAAAAATGCATCCCAAGACTAAAAATGGGTAATCTCTAATGTGTGAAGCTTTCTCTGTTTAATATGTAGCTTTGAGAGCTCTTGACTCGTCCAAATCATTCACCCCTGTGCGACAGTGCGCACACATCCTTGTGTACGTGTAGGAGTGTGTGGGGTCCACTCTGTTTCTCTGCATATGCATATTTAGTCACACCAAAAATGGTAAGCAGGTTATGTGTGAGCCTGTGCGAGGCGGGAGTGCAGAGCTTCCTCTGTATTTGCCCTCCTGTCTGTTTACAGTACATAAGAAGGACTGCATCTATCTTGACCTCATCCCTTCGGCCCGTATCTCTCTCCTGCAGCATGGAGGACAGCGAGGATCACAGAGTGAGCAAAGGCCTCGCTATGTGACCGCTGAGCTCATGGGAATTTCGCCGGGAGCTGGGTGTAATATCCCCTTTGTGGGGTGGACGGTAAGGTGAGGGAGTTCATGTGGAAGCTTGACCAAAGGAAGGCAACTCTGGGCCCTGAGGTGAATCGTGACATATGTGATTATTGGATATGGGGGAGAAAATTCATTAAATCCTTGACTATATAAACAAGAAAGTTTACTAGAATGAGAGAGACAGGCAGCGAGAGAAGAACAGATGTCCGGGGCTGCATTGGTCTTAGTACCTGCTGGTATTTTCAGCAGTAGGGGGCAAGTTTGAAGGCTAAGGGCCAGAAAGCTCAGACAAACTCTTTGACACCCATTACTGTTTGAACGAAGGCCAGCTTTATGACAGTTGAGCAAACGTCATACAACTTTTAGAGGTGCTTCAAAAGTCAAGGAGTAGCCGACGTTAGCATAGTAAATCCCAACCAGGGATGGGCCTTCTTGGGGTGCTTCTGCATTTGCCAGGGGGTATGTAGAAAGACTGTGGCGTACTCAAGTAAAAGAAGACAAAGAGCACACCGGACCGTTCTACCCAACTCCTCCTCAGGTGAAACCTGGCTGTGGTTCAGGAGGTAGAGCAGTTGCCAAATAGGAGGTCGGTGATTCAAACCCCGGCCTTGGCAGTCCACATGCCAAAGTATCGCTTTCTCCTTCAGTCTCATGTTCCCATGCTGCTCGAACAGTTCTCATGCCATAACAGTGTGACAGCAACAGAGCAGTGGTGTAGCCTATATGATACTCAAGTATGCGCCATTATTTCCAGTGGCTTCTGCCATACCATAACAGCTTTTCGCTGCGTTGAGCAAAGCCGCATGTTCATACCAGCGTGACACTCAGTCAAACGAAAACATCCTTTCCAGGTCAAACTGCTTAACCTAGCAGCCTAGCAGCTCAAAACACATTGTGTCTAAAAGGACCTGAAGAAGCTGTCTAGGGATGTGAGCGCAAACTAAGCAAATATTGCAGAACATTTGACAATACAACAATGCACAGCGCACGGAGGACTGGTTATAATGGGACAGAGAAGTTGAAAGGACTGGTTATAATATGCATTGAGAATGGTCAGCCAAAGAAGTCGAACCAACAGCAAATTGTTGTGGACTTTATGGTGCACCAGGCTCAGAGAACGACATTCAGAGAGGTGAGTGCTTACTAACTACAGACAGGGACATGAACAACCACTGTGTTGCCTAGCAATGTAGCACTGAGGACGTTCACTAGGCAGTGTGGGGGTACATATGGTAAAGATTGCAGAAATTTGCTGTTCAGTGACACATTCAATTCTAGAGAACTTGCATGAACATTTAAAAGATCCTACTATGTTTAAGCCAAGTCATTGGCACCACCATTCATTTATTTGCCTGGAAACGCTGCCTTGAGGACTTGGGTGTGCATGGCCATGAATAATATATCTCACTAACTCAGCCATAAGGCTGCTGTATGGCATTCAGTGCACAAAACTGTGTGTGTGTTCCAAAGCAATGTGTCACATCCTCAGCCTTATATATGGCCTTGTTTTCCAAACATTGTTCATCTCATTATCATCACCATATGCTGCTAGCTTTGTCTTCGCTCATTAGCGCATCAGCACACTCCCATTTACGAAGAGATAGTGAGAGAGAGCTCAGAGGGGGGGCACGGCAGAGAGTGTGTCATGAAATGCTCCAGAGATACAGAGAAATGTGTGCAGCCAACTCTGTTCCAAAACCGATCATATATCTCAGAGTAATTCTCATGAGGGCTGACCATTAAACAGATAGGAGTGCCATGCAGGGAAAGCCATATTATTGAAAAGTCTGTCAGGGAAAATGGCGGCAGGAAAAGATAGCAGAGAGAATAGCTTATCTACCCTTAATTGTTCCTCTCTGAGCCTTTGAAAGCACAATGACTTCCGCTGCACCCTTTTATGATTAGAGCCTTCCGTCATACCTTCCTCATTTTGAAGTGCTATAGATTTCTATTGTTCCTCGTTTTTTTCTCTCCTATTCACAGCGGAGCCTTTTCAGCAGGATTCAACAGCCATCTCCCTTTGGCGTCGTCTTGTCACAGGACAATGCATTGACTTGAGTCTCACAGGACATTGTTAAAGCTGGTCACTGAATCAATAGTAAGATATCGCTCTGATATGTTTAAAGACCTGCTAGCTGTTTCGTGTAGAAAGGGAATTGTGTTTTAAAGGTAAGCTGTGTGGGATTCAAAAAATACGGGAGCTGTGTCAAAACAATTGTGATGATGACCATCACTGTCCCACAAGAGACTTCCTTTGAACACGTTGCATTATTTTCTCTTCCCACCGCTTCTGACAAATACTGTAAAGCAGGAAAGTTGTCTTAGATTTTTATCTGTATCCAACTCCTAAACCATAGCAGATGGGGGCAACCATTTGTAACGGTATTATAATGTGTCATTACATCTGACTTCACACTCACATTTAAACGGGAAAGAATCTACCTTGTGGCATCTACGCCGCGCGAGTGGATGGAAGCGACTCACGCGTGAAGGGCGTTAGAGCAAATGAAATTCAAAATAACACCTCCAGATAACTAGACCTGTTTATCAGACGCTTAAAAGCGTAAGTCCTCTGTGCTGCTGAGAGCTGACAGATGTGTGGGAGAACACCAGGTAGAAAACAGAACGTGCAAAAAGTTGTTTGGAAAGAAACGCTGTGGAGTACTGTCTAATAACTGCAATTTCACATCAACCACAAATCAAACACTGCATTGGTTTTTTTCTGTCATTGTGTATTGAATAAGCTTTAATAAATCGATTAGTAGCATGACAGACAGCTGTAGTCGGGCCCGAGCCATACAATCATGATATAGGAATAATTGATCTGACATTTCGTACCAGTTACCAGATACCAGTCATTTTATATCAGGTAGCACGAGGCTGTGGTGATGAGAACTGATATACTTATTAATGTGAGATTGATTGAATGACACTGACAAAGAAAGTGGATTTAAAATGGATCGGTCTCACCTTGCAGAAGCCCAATCCACTTAATTAGCTGAAAATCTGCCCCAAAACCGATCTGGTCTATCGGACCCCGACTAATCTTATGGGAGAGTACAAACAGTAAGAGATGAACCAATCTGATTCATCTGACTGGTACCAGCCAGGCAGATACTGATCTGATTCTGCCAGATACTGACCTTATTGAGAGGAGGATGGGTTGGTTTGGGGGGGGGGTTAGGTCTGTAGGCTGCGAGAGAAGCTGTGGGTCATCAATAGGTTAGCGTTGGTGAGGCTATACTATCAGTTATATCAGAACCGGGGAGTATTTCTTCACTGACAGACAAACAAAGAATGGCACTGATGGCATTCTTGATAGAAAACACGCTTTCGCTCTTCTCCAGACTGGCATCGGAAAGAGTTTGTCTCCTACTAAGTCATGTGGATCATTGATCTGATGGTTGATCTGGATGAAGTTATGATAGACAGATGGTTCATTCAATCACCTGCCAAGTATCTTTTGAAAGTGCCTGCCCTTTTCCAAACAGTTTTCACGGATGACTTCCCGTATGGTTCTGTGTAACAAACCATCTGGCTCCTCGGGTTAACATTGAGTGCTAAGAGGTCACATTTAACCCTGAAAACGGACTGAGACATCGCACATCTCCTCACTAAATTCTAATCAAGACACTGTGCATATTCTTCTCCGTGCTCTCGCCTTTCCAATTTTCCTTTCTTGGCATTTTAAAATATCAGAATTCAGATTTCTGTGACATGATTTTATCTCCTCGGTGCATTGGGAGCCATCTCCGGTGGCTACAGACTGGGTGTTCTTCGCTGTGACAGGCCTCATCAGTCACTGAGCCACAGAGAGCGAGACGGGCAGACAGCGAGAACAGAGAAATAAGTACCTGCTCCACTAAAGCACGTGATTGACAAAGAGGAGCCCTTATTCATCATAATGATGGAGCACCACTCAAGGTAACAGAGCATCCACAATAACATCTGGACCTATTGTTTTTCTCAATGATCTTCTGTCTCTCTCATAGAGCAATGTTCCATTTTCAAGTCATGACCTGATTATTTAGGATTTCTTGCCACAAAAAGAGGACAGTTTAAAAAGTTTGTCCACTTCAAACTTTTTCCTTTCTTCTCCCTCTGAGCTTCAAGAGCTCCTTTGAGCATTTCTGAGCTTCCTGATTGGCAGGATGCTTCCGCTGCAATGCCACCTTGACTTACTGGGCTGTAGTGTTTCCCCCCTCATCCAGTGTTATGAGTCAGCAGTGGGACTGCCGCTCCATCAACTGAGGGCAACATGCTGCTAGAGACAAAGCGAGACAGACAGATAGGGAGGGAGGCAGTGGGAGATGGTGATGATAATGATGTGTGTCTCCACAGGGGGCTGACACCTCTGACAACATGTCAGCAGCACCGACCCAGATACCACCGGAGAGAGGCAGGAAGGACACTGCTTACCAATGGTTGCTTGTCAGGTAGTTACGATGACAAAAGTAAAGCAAAACATATGTGATATAAACTCGGGAGCTAACTTTATTTTGTAAAAGACTATTATACAGTATTGTGCATATATTAAATTTACTTGAATTTGAGCTGAATTAATACCGTACCAGGGAAGGAAAACCTATATAACTCTGAAGTACTCTTACTTATAATATCAAGTTGTAAAATTATGTTAGAGTTAGCATCTCCTTGATCCCTCAATGATCCGTCTTACTTATTCAGTGTCTATACTGAACAGATTATTGTGTTTTAGCGTGATCAGTCAGTTGATCTGAAATATTTCCAAAAAATTTGATGGATTGCCATGAAATGTTTGCACACACTCATGGTTCAGATGATGCAACCTATGACTTTGGTCACTATGAGGTTAAAATTTTGGATTGAAATGCTTTGACGTTTGGATGGATTGCTGTGAAATTTGATACACAGCAACTGATTTGATTTTTTTAAAATCGCACCATAGTCAGGTCAGACTTTTACTTTATACGATATTTTAGCATATGACCAAATACCTGCAAAACTAGTGACATTCCTCAAGCTGTAATTTGTGTTTATTACAAAATGTTAGCATGCTAACATGCTAAATTAAGATTATGAACCTGGTTCCATAATACCAAATATTATAACCCTGCTAAACATCAGTATGATAGCCTGCTGATGGTAGCATTTAGCTCAAAGCATTGCTGTGCCTGAGTACAGCCTCACAGAGCATGACTGTAGACGTAGCCCAGCTAAATAAATAATACATTTACAAAGAAATAACTAAATGAAATGTTATTTTTTTATTTTTGTGTTCTCAGAAGGATTTTCATATACCAGCAATGGACAACGTGACTGGCTGATATCTGATTTTAAATAGCGGTTAAACGGATCTATTAGTCTCACCCTAATCCAGCATTCTCTGTTCTAAGTTAAAGGTCTATGTTAAAGACAGGATTATAATACCTGATAGTGTTAAATTAAGTGTAACCTCAGATAGTATTCCCCTTCCGTCTTTGACCCACAGTCTGCCCCCGTGGCTCTGCTGAAGAGAGGCTTTATGTTTAAAAGCTTTAGTCTGCTGCACCTGGCCCTTGGGCTGAATTCCTGGCAGGTTTAAATGTTGGAGCACAGCTGTGAGGGGCTTTTCTTGGCCTGCGAAGACAAGACAGGGCAGTAGGCAGATTTCCCCTCACTCATCCCTCAGCAGCCAGCCAGCCAGCAGCAGCGGGATAAGAAATGCATGACAATAATTGCTGAATTCAGGCGAACCTGGGAGTTAAATGTGAGCGCTAACGGCTTAAGCTGCGTGCAGTTTACACGGCATCAGAACAATCCAATCAATCCCAGACTGCAATTAAAAGGCTTTCTGTGTTCGGTTGAACAAAGAAATGGCCTCTAGGTGCATGTCTCGAGAGCTACAGTACAAATATCCCTTGTTACACACTTGCTAGAATTGGCTTGAAGCACGACAGCTTGACAACATGATACTTTATCATCATCTACAGACGTAATTTGTTTTGCTCACAGATTCATAGCTTCATGACATTTAGGAGTTTCCTCAACAACAACATTGTAACCACAATCCGTTCTTATTTTCTTCTCTGTCATGTTCCCCTCTCCCCCCACCCCTCCTAAAAACCATAAGACATCAATGATGAAGTGAGTCAAAGTGAGGTTGCAGAATAGCCTTGCATCCTGCGCATTGCTCCATCTGTGAGGTACATCATCTGTCTCATGCTCCTCTCCTCCTTCAGATAAAAACAGTGGGATTTTGCCTTCTGTCTGCTTGCTGGGGGTAATCTGACAGGAGGTTTTTTTTTTTTCCACCACGAAGGCTGCTAGTCTTTAGTATCAGCCTGTGTTGCTTTGCTATGTTCTGAAGCATCCATTTGTGTGTGCTCCTGACTGAGTGGTGAACATATAATTTGCTTTAATTGAATGTGATTAGGTGCTCTATTGTAGATGTGACACGGGTTTACGAATAGGGAGAAAGGCAATCCGCAGGGCCAGATTGAGAGGCTTGGTGTTTAGACTGATCTCCCCTCTCTCTCTGTCTCTGCCTCGCCATTGCTGCCATATGCCTGTCTGATATCAGTGCATGGTAAGCAACACTCTCTTATTTGTGTGCCTGTTTATTTGTGTACCTGTTTATCTGTCTTTTCATTCTCTCTGTGCCTCCACCTCCCTCTCAATCCCCTGCTCCCTCAGTCCATCTGTTGTCAGAAGCATCCTGAGTATTCATCTGCCCGTCTCTCTGCCTCCTCGTCTCGCTGCAGCTCAGAGAGGGAGGCAGCAGGTCAGTGCACTTTCCCTGCACCGCTGTACACATATCGAGAAGGGCACCTGATACCTTTCCCCTGCTTTCCTCCAGCTCATGAAAGATGTAAAATTTGAGGGGAGAGGAATATTTCTTCCAAGAACGTCAGTGTCCCTGAGGGATCTCCGCGCTAAGACGGAGATTAGCCCGTGACTGAATCCCACACTCTTCCACAGGACCTCTCCATTCATCCACAAAGATGCCTCGGTGACGTTCTATTATTAGAGATATAAACTAAACGCGACGCTTATTGATGGCCCGTGCTGCAGGAATCGACTTGAGCAAGACATCTATACTCCCTCAGAGAGTTAAGGATGCAAGTGGAAAAAAAAGGAGAGGGGAGAGAAAAAGTAGGTTACTGAAGAAAGACCGGCTGCCTTGCTCCATTTGTAAGCAGGAGAACACAAGCGCAGGCAGGGTGCAAAGTGTACAGTGTGTGAGTGTGTGCCATTGAGTTTTGCGTGTGTGACTGAAAGAACTGTACAAACAGGAGCAGAAACAGTAGCATATATTGATGCACATGAGTACTGTATGAGTGCACGTGCTAATTACACATGTGTTTGCACAATGCATGCACATTCTTACATGGGTGTTTGCATTGAGCATTCATGTGTGCGACAGTTTAGCGAAGCTTTCCACATGAATACCTGTGTTTTTCCATGCCTTTGTTTCATGCGTGCACAAAACACTGACTGTTATATGATAGCATTCATGTGCAAGGCAATGGTCCTGCAGTGTGCCAGTGTAAATGTCGGCTCTTCTGCACGGCTCCGTGTCTTGGCAACAGGGAGTGTGAGGGAACCAGTGCGAGCAGACAAAGACACCTCCTTCTGCCTGACGAATGCAGCAGAGCGGGGAGCAGGCGAGAGATGGCTTCTGTGCAACAGCATGGAGGTAAGAAGTGGGTCATAAGGAAATCCCCATATGGACGACCCCAAGTCCACACCCTACCCCGCTGGGCACTGCCTGCGCTGCCAGCAGCCCTCCAGGACTAACCCTTAGCCCAGAGCGATGCATGGAGGGGACAATAGCTTGGCTAGATATACAGTGAGTTGCTACCAGCTTATAAGGAACAATCTCTGCCGTGACACAGATTTACATTCTAACAAGTCATGTACCTGCATGCATGTGGAAGACCGGCATTTCTTGTGTCAGTTAGCGTTACCTCATGTCTGGACCACAAGTGTATCAGATGGGTTTTTCACTCCCACATCTCACGCGACAGATACATTCTCATTTTAATCTATGCAGCTGTCTGCACCAGCTCCATGCAGGCTTGCATTTCAGCTGCATCCCATGGTTAACCGTGCCCGGAAGTGTTAATTTGCACTTCAAGGTTTAACTGACTCCCTTCACCTTCACCCAGCAGCTAGGAAGCAAGACATGAGAGCTTCTTCGGTAGCTGCAGTGTTAATTCATGGGCAAACTGTAACCCACACTGTACACTTACTGACTGCTAACCTTTCCCTGTCCTCCGATCACCAACACCTGTCTGCCCTGAGTGCAGCCACCGGCACTCTCTCTCTCTATCTTTTGCTCCACCACACACTATGCACACACACACTCTGCCCTATTCCTCAAAGGAACCACAACACACTTGCATGCATCAGTGCTGATGGTGAAATAGATCAGGAATAGTCACACATGTCAAAGCAAAACTGCAGACTGCACAGAAAGTTTGGCTGCTGGTTTGCTGCTCAACCTTTTGAAAGACGAAACAAGACGAAATCGATATAGAGAGTGTCTTCAGTTTCTACACACAGTCAGTGTAACTTAGTGAGTTACAGTCAGTTTGTCCAAAAATATTTGGGAAAAATGATGAATAAGGGAAGAATGTTGGTGATGGGCTGATTCTACCAAATGACTGATGTTTGGGGATGTTTCAGTAATTTACCAAGAATAGAATAAGCACATAGAAAGAGCTTGTGGATCTGAGGGATCAAAGGAGAATGACAAGAATGCTGCCTAACAGACAAATCACACCCAAACTCAACATTTGTGTAAAGAGGGAGAATACGTGTCTCCATTGTGCAAAGGAGCGTCAAATGTAGACTACTGAGCGGTACAAAAGTTTGACCTAGAAATCAAACAAAATCCAAAGCACAGGGCTTCTCACACTGAAGGACGAAGGATCCTGACTTTAGAGTCTGGATGATAGACTGTATAAATAGTAGTCTGAGTGTCTGGATCTTTAAAGTGAAGCCAATACTGACGTGCCTTAAACCTACACAGTTCTACTCTACTGGTTGCAAAAAGAAGTCTAACTGTATGTTACCTTATGAGAGAATGACCCCACTTCTTACTGGTTTACCTGAGGAAACAGTTTCCTAATGAGATTACGTTCTGAGTCACTAGGTTCACGTCTTCTTAAATACAGCATGATGTGTATTTTGTAAATTATGGTCCCATCTTGAGTAAAATAGACGATAAAGCAGGGTATGCTTTGGGGTGTGGCTGCCCCGTGATTGACTTGTCACTACAACAGGGTGTCATCGGGTGCTCAGACAGATCCAATCAGGATAGAGACGTAGCAATGCGTACCCTCTGCAGCTCCACCATCTCATCCAAATACGGTCACTTGTGGCTCCAAAAAACAACAATGGACAACAATGGCGACAACCATTAATGCCAAACTCAAGGCTTCAAAACTGTAGTCTGATGGCCAAAGCCCTTGGCTCTTTGGTGTCCACAGTGGCAGTGTGATGATGTGGAGGATGTTTTATACCCACTGAAGAAGGTCTGAACAGGATGGCTTCCTCAATATTATTATTCCTTCTTCACGACAGTTTGTTCGCACATGGATGGACCCCTCTGGTACACCACAGAATAAAACCTCCACCAAATATGGCTCCAGGAGAGCTTTCCTGCTGAAGCTTTACTGGCCTGCGCGCTCTCCAAATACTAACCCATTCATGTGTCTTTGGGGTGATGTTCAGAGGTCAGATTATACACAGTTCGTATTCGTACAAGCATTTTTAAGAACCTATGCCCAGAGGAGTTCATGCTGCTCCCAAGGTCGCAAGAGGTGCAACACACTAGTATTTAGATGCACTGTATGAACTCAGGGTAGTGCACGGGGAGTTTTTGCAGGCTGACGATGAAGATTTACCCTCACACATATTGAAAATGCCTCCTGAAAAGCATCCAGATCAGTAAGTCACTAACACTCCACACTGAAATCAAGACCAATTAAATTCTTTGAGGGTTAGAAGGATGATCCACTTCACCCGTTTAGTATTAGGGGAAAGCAGGACAAAAACGTCCGCTTTTAAAAGCATTTGATGGCAAACCGATTTCACCCTGCTCCACGCGCATTCTAGTCACGTACACACGACCAAAGTCTGAGCTCCAACAGCTGATAACTTGGCCCAAGCTGTGAGATAGAGACCACAAGAGAGCTCATTGTGACGAAGAATGATCTCAGTCTGGAGATCTGTGCCTGAAACTGGTGCTCACAGTGACACAAATACAACACAGAAGCACACACATTTTCATGCGGATTTACTATACATACATACTGTAAACAGCCTCTCTCTGGCGTTAGCTTTCACTTCGTCTCTCACTTCTGTTCTGTCTTTTGCATGCACACACACACATGCTCACACACTTGTGCACCCACTGTCTCATCGTCATGTCTTCCCAAATGAACTAAATCTAAACTGGTTAATTATGAGATTCATCGCTGTTAGCACCTGTTAGGTAATTAATGCCAATCACTGCCTTCTGGGGAGGAAAATTATCCTCCATAAAAACACAGTTTAGCTAGCATCACTCTCTGTCTCCCTCTCTCCCCCCTCTTGTTTTCCCCCTTCCTTTCTCTCTCCCCTGCTTATCAACCTGTGTGCCCTGTTCCTGCTGTTAGCAAATCATCCCTGAAAATAAATAAGCACTGCCATAAAGAAATGTTACAGTGATGGCCACGCTCGCGGATAAGGCAGTGTTGGACTTCCATCCACCACAGATGGGTAGACAGTGTAGGAGTGAGGACAAGGCGATGGAGAAACCTGAGATGTCAGTTAGCAAACGCAATCAGAATACAATAAATAATTTAGGACTGAGCCGATGCTGGGATGGTAATGGTGGTTCTGGCCAGAGTGGTGGTTGGCAATGCAAGCCTGTGCTGCAGTTTCATGACTGTATTTTGATATTCAAACCAATAGTATTCTATAAAATTTTAAGACGTCTGCTGCAAGTTTAATCAGAGGTCGACTGTTTGATATTAAAACCTTCGCTCCAGGGTTGCTGCAGCTGTAGGGTAGAAGCCAATGAAGTACACTTCAGTCTGTTAGATTTTCTTCTCAGAACTGATGATATTGATACATGTCTGGCAGGTTGCACATCTGCACTGTAAACACACATGTTACTGAAGATAATGATGGTAATCTTCTTTACAAATATTGACTAATCCGCAAAGTGTGCAATTTCTGACAAACAGGCTATTGAAGGTGTTGCCTCTTACCATCAGCAAACCATTAACCCAACAAGACATAAACAAATAAAATTGAGAAGACCGGCAGTCTCTGTCGGGCTGCCCTTTGCTTTATTTGCCACTAATATAGATTTTTGCCGGAGTAATTTATGGCAGGGGGAGATTGTTTCACAACACACAAGCATTTACAGCATTTCTAAAATATAGAAGACATGAAGGCCCGACAGGAAATTTAATTTAAAGGTTAAGATTCTAGAAAGCAGCAGGGTTGATTGCCAGCTGCTAGACTGGTAATTTGGTGTAGAGTAACCCTGTTTGGCTGCTTGCTTTACAGACTTGTTTGTATCATGATTATATTTTGACTATTAACAGTACAAGAGAAAAGGGTGAGGACTGATCGATGTGTCTAGCGATCCTAACACGATCTTGGGCAGCGGGATGGGGTTGCCTCTGGCTCAGGGCTAGCCTCTGTTCCTCTAGCTTCTGTAACTCAGTGCAATCTCTCTCTGCTATAATCCCTGCTGTCCAAAAATGTCTAATGTCTTTTTCGTCCTTATCTAAACATATGAAGCGAGCCACATGACATACTGTTGAGAAAGACTGTTTCGTTGGGGATTTTTAGTTATGACAGTAGATACTATTAGTGGGATTTTGAATGAAGCTCCTAGAAAAGGACTGGGAAGTTCCAGTTTCACTTCAGCTCTGTGTTTAATAGCAGACGGAGGCCGATAGGAAACAAGATGAGAGAGAGAGAAGTAAGATATGCCCTAACGGTCCCTGGTTTCAATTGAACCGCGGCACTAATGGTCGGTTACAACTCTAGGAAGTAAGCTTGTTAGCCGGACATATTAATGTGGGCAGCTTTGGATAAGCACACTGCTTAAAGCACTTCTTTCACTTTTACTCTTGTGTTTTTGCTTTTGGAACGGCTTTAAAAAATACACCACCTTCCAAACTCTTTAAAAGGGGAATATCTCTCTTACTGTGCTTCAGCACAGGGAGAAAGAAAGCTTGACAGGCCTTCACTTCCTTATAATTATGGTTGTTAAGCTACGATTGGGCAAATGCTGTTTGGGGGAAGAATTTAGCAAAAGGTCAGTTGTTTATAATAGTTACTTGAAGGTATCAAATTCAAATGCTGAATGCTGTATGTAGATAATGAAACTATTCAAACTGACAGCTGATTAAAGCTCACACTTTGAGACTTCAGTATAGCTGAACTTTTTACCTACAAATTACAGAGAAAAGCAGCTTGTTTTCACATTCACAAAAGAACCTGGAACGGTGTGAGAGTGAGGTAGCTGGAGATGGATACTGTGGGTCAGAGGAGGCAGTCATACATAAATCTAATCTGTTGCGCAGGCAGAGCTGCGTGGAATGAGTTATACATCATTTATGGCTTTTAACTGTTGATCTTAGGGCGAGGTAGAGCCTGGTGGAACAATGTACACAATCAGAGAGGAGGAGACGAGCAGAGAAAGAAGCATGAGAAGAGGAAGTGGATGATGGGATATATTGAAGGCGCAGATTAAAATCGATATGTATGGCTGGACTCAGTGACTGAGGCACCGCCAGATGAAATTCACAATGATGCTGAAATAATACGAGGAGCAGATGTGCAGCTAAGTCAAGGCCATGCATGCAAAACATCACATTCAAGCCGACGTGCTGTACAAATGCACTTGAATTGACATACTGAGATGGACAGAAATCAGACTTGTGGACTAGAAGGCTTGGATTTGAGTTTCAGTTGCACATTGCACCAGTTTACGTCATAGTGCAAATATTATGTGCAATAGCAAAGAGTCTAACGCAGGCATGTCCAAACTATTCCACAAAGGGCCGAGTGGCTGAAGGTTTTCTTTCCAGCTAAGCAGCAGCACGCCAGACTTGACTCATTTCATCAGCTGATCTCAGTCTTCAGACAGCTGATTGGTCAGACTGCATCCTCTTGATTGGTTGGAGGAAAAACCTGCAGCCACACGGCCCTTTGTGGAATAGTTTGGACATGCCTGGTCTAACGGCTGAAAGTCGCTAATGTTAATCACCAGAAAACAGCATAACTGTACAAAAATTAGATTAGAACAAAGCATTATGATTCGGTGATAACTATGCAATCTTAATCTACAAATAGCGCCATCCACTGGTGAAACCATCAACTGCAACACAGGATAATATAACATTAATCTGTTGTTGGGCAGATGAAATTGTAACATTACAACAAACACATAATGAAGCCTACACTGGCAAAATGTCAATTTAGTCATGTTACCAGCTTTGCTAGCCGATAGTATGGTGTAATGCTCTGCTTGTCCTCCAAGTTATCCCACCTTTCAAAATGATACCATGCCAGCCACTATTCTATAGAGCAGTGGTTCCACATGAGGTTGCACATTATATTTATAAAATCCCAATAACACACCCAATTGGATAATCAAAACTCTGTATAATCCAAATTAAAACATTTAAATTCATTAAGCTATTTATTATCTCTGAGCTTTTATTTTTGCAAATAAAAGATTGTAATTTATCACTTTATTCTTTTAGTGCGTGTATGCACGTACGAGTTTGGGCTGGGGGGGCCTGGCTTGTCTTGCACACAGGTAAGGGGGCCTTCAAGGAAAATAGGATGGAAACCACTGCTATAGAGGACTTTACACCAAGGGTTAGATCCTAGATTTGAGTTGTAACTTGTCTATGTTGGTTAGGGTTAGGGTTAGGGTTAGGGTGTGTTTCAACTGAGGAAACCCTTACCGTTACCGGCATGTAAACTCCTTCAGAAGTAAGAGAGAACTTTCAGGACATGTTTGAACTTAGTTATTTGCTGGTGCGGCCCAGTGCAGGTACAAAAATGAGAACTTCCTGAAGACTCAACTTGAATCAAATTTTGGCCTTTCAAAATCCCGGGGCAATAAAAAATTAATAAAACAGTGTCAGGCTTTGCACAGCCACCAACCTTGAATATTTCATTATTAGACCTGTGCATTTACGGGACTGATGACATGACAACACGTACTTAACAAAAAGACATTGAAATTGTTTGAATGTTTCTTGTTTTCTGAGGTGTTTCTCATGCTGTTGCATCACCATCCATAATTAGTTTTTTTTTCCCAGCTGTGACTAGCTCCTCCATTCCCTTTGTTCGTTGCTTTGTGGGAGAGAAGTGTATGTTAACAGCACACTGAGCATCACGGTTTTTAAAGTGTGCATACTGACTTCATTTGTCACTTTTTCAGTGTGAGCAAACGACATAGTCAAAACCTGCTCGGGAGGTTATGCAGTATGGATCTGGGACATCTTTGTATTCTCTTCCAGATATTTCGAGTCAACCTGGGTGTTTGTTTAAATCCTGTCTGACTGCTTGTGATCATCACCCATTAGCGAAGTAAAGCTGCAATATTCCCAGCTCTTAGCAGTTGTCTTGGCTAGTGTTATTTTTATCAAGAATGACGAAGACAAAGACACGAAATTAAGACCTACAACCCCCATTCCAAAAATGTTTTTTGTAAATATATTCTTAGTCTGAATTTGATACCAGCAGCACACATAGTAAAAACAAATTCACACTTGCTTACAAGCATGTTTGTACCAAATACCTCTGCATGCATGCATTTATACATTAACATTCATACAAAGAAAACGCACCATTCAGACCTAATTTAATTCTCCATCTACCCATCTACTTCCTGCTCATTGTCTACCAGCGGAAGGAAACAAATCGATATCTCTCATCTTCTACCTGCAAACTATGTAAGACCGATGCACCTGCCGAATTCACGTCAATACTGTTTGCTCGCATTTGACCTGTGAGAGACTCGCCGATGCTACACAGCAAATGGCGACTTTGTACACAGAGACCAACTGAGGACTAAATGAACGTCAAAGCACAGAAGCCACATTACCACAACAGTGGAATGTTGCCATTGTGTGCTCGAAGGCGAATAGCAACAGGGAGCTTCTTCTGAATCCTATCTGCGCTGTGTCTTCCTTCAAGAGTGGCCAGAAAGATCGATGGTCTCAGTATAGATTTCCTCACTGCATCTTTCAGCAAACACTCTCGGCTCCAGCCTTTCCTCCTTTTTCACAATCTTCTTTTTCTCATCTTTCGTCCTCCTCTTGCACTCAGCCCGTCTCATTTTTGTACCTTCACTTTATTTCTCTCTCTCTCTCTCTCTCGCCGTCTCTATCGTTCAGACTTGGCATGTGCGACTACTCTCTGTCAGGCTCCGTATATCAGAATAGGAGGGAGAAAAGGCACTTTCAGATCCCCTCTGCTTCCATTTCCCAAGATTCCTGAGGGGGACTGATTCAATCGCTGCCTGCTGTTGAGGTTGACGTTGACATCTAAAGGTACCTCTCCCTCTGGATGCCTGTCTGTTAGTCTTCTCTACAATTCCTATTCCTCTGTCCACTTTAGCTCTCGATGCAATTGCCATCTTTCTGTAGTGAAGATGCACTTTTTTCTTGTGTGATTGGAGATGGTTATGTGCAAAGACTTATGGAGTTGTATGATTGTAGGCTGTGGGGTAGTCGCTCAAGGGAAGTATTAAATCTGCATTGTCTGTTACATACACACAATAATAGAGCGAGATAAAACTTGAATGCATCATCATCGACACAGTGTTACTTCCTGTATATAATATATTACAGGGCATCCAACTAAATTAACATGCTCTCTGATTTTCCAATAAGGTAAGGCCTGTTGGGATTATGAAGCTCATTAAGTTGCTTTGTGCATACAGTGCCATGCTGCTGCCTGTGATCTGATGAGACGATACTGAAATGGTGCATTTGCATAAACGCACGAGG
Organism: Chaetodon trifascialis; assembly: GCF_039877785.1. NCBI lineage: Eukaryota > Metazoa > Chordata > Actinopteri > Chaetodontiformes > Chaetodontidae > Chaetodon > Chaetodon trifascialis. The sequence goes on along the minus strand of NC_092076.1, from coordinate 14,471,246 downwards.
CCAAACAGTAGCCAATGAGCAGGCAGGAAAAGGATCCATATTTCCAACGGGTTCACCAGACCAACAAGAGAGTGCTTTTGGCATGGAGGGTTTCAGATTTGGTGGCTTTGAAATATCTCATTTGCACATCTTAGTTGTGTATTCAGGAAGGATTGATGGCATGTCTGGCGTTTTTAAACTTGTGCTTCAGATTTCTCTGTGGCACACAGACTTTGGAGCTTCCCAGCACACCTGCATTTATTATCTTGCTCAAGTTCACCTCAGCAGGAAATGATATGATACAGGAAGAGCTTTTTTTTTTTCTTTCGCCTCCCAGACTTTTTTATGATGTGCATTATCAGATGATTTACACTTGTTCTTAGCCACATTACTTCTACCAGGCCATCACTTTAGTTTCTCTCAGGACCAATGTGTGCAACCGCAGCTGCAAGCGACAAACATAAACAGCTAAATTATAGTGTTTTGTATTTACACATGTTATGGTGCAGCTAAAAGTTTATGAGCATACAGAGTTCAAGTAGATTATATTGCAGGACTGGATACTTGGATTGGATGGATTGATACTAAAATATGTTGACATTTTGGGAAATGTTGCTATTTGCTTTCTTGCCGAGGATTAGATGAGAAGGTTGATACCACTACACTATGAAGCTACAGCCACCACGTGGTTAGCTTGGCTTAGCATCAAGGCTGGAAAAAGGGGGAAACAGCTAGCCTGGCTCTGTCTGAAGCTAACAGCACCCACCAACCAGCACTTTTAAAGATCCCTAATTAATGTGATATATCTCATTTGTTTAATTCTTTCAAAAACTGAAGTGTAAAAATAACAATTTGCACAGGATTTTTCTCATTTAACTCATGACAAAAGAGCACGTAAGTGAATCTTGCAATATGTCAAACCTTTCCTTTACTGCCACTGTTTGGGTTTCCATTGTAACTGCTGTTAATTTACGTTGACGTCAGCTGTCTTCCTGCAGTTTTGAGCGGGTCAGATAAAAGATTTGGGGGCATTATGTATTCAATTAGTGTCTTCTCCTTGACTCTCTTCTTTGAATCTGAGGTGGTCCTGGGCTGCCCGTGTGAAGCTTTCACTAACAGTGTCAGGTTATATGTGGGCCAAATAAAAAAGACAACATCCGACCTTTCCTGAAGGAAAAGGTCCTGAAACAAAAACAAAAAAAAAATATCTGATCTCCTCATTTAAATCCTCCAAGGAAGGACATTTGTTGTTTATTTGTACTCATTCCCAATCTCACAACTATACGCAATGTAATAATATGAGTCTGTATGTTTATTAGTGCCTTCTAAACCTGTTGCATATATATACTGCAGATGGCTACAGACAGAAACACACGCTCCTCTCTGGGGAAAATGGTGAGAGTGTAATCTAGAAACCGCAACAAAAACAATACCAGAAGTATAAAGACGAACTAATTCTGTAACTAGCTCCCGCCATAGGAGACAAGACGTGCCAACAGAGAAGGCAACAGTGGCCAGAAGCCGACGGGAGCTGAGAGCAGGGCGAATGCTGCAATCAGACGGGTGCAAAACAAAACTCCTTCTCTGTTTTTGTGAGTCGTTCCAGGCTGGGAATTTGCAGGCAGGCAGACAGGCACAAGATCTGTCGGAGTGAGAGCCCAGCATCGTGACGCATTTCACCCAGCCACATGTCCCCTATCCATGGGCCAACGTCCAGCAGGATGGAGGGTGGTGGGGACGGGGGCTGTAAGCCCATCCAAGAGTTTGTGTGTGTCAGTGTTTGTGTGTGTCCATATGTAAGTACGAGGGTGGGAGGGTGAGTGGCGGGAAGGCTGCCAATGTGTTCCTACCTCCTCAGGGCAGGGCGATGAGCGAGCCAGGCCATACTGAAGCCCGCGGGCGAAAGAGAGAGCAAGAGGTGGAGCTTGCTCTCCCAAGACCGCCGCCCTGAGTTTGGGGATCGGTGTGTGTTTGCATGGGGAGGGCTGCTATACATGGTGCATGGGGATGGAGGGGTTTCACAAATGCGCTCCCAGTATGAGCTGCCTGTGACTTATCATCGCTGGTGGCATCGTTCAGCCAGCCAAGCAAATCTGCTGCCTGCCCCCGGGCCATGTGAAACACAGGCCTGGGACAGAATGCATGTGTGTATATGGAGTGTGTACACGTGCGGGTTCCTCGTGGTGTCCATATGCATGCGTGTGCATATGGAGGAGCAAAGAAAAAAGCATCCAGCACCTTAGGGACATGGGACGTGATCTTACTTTGGCTGTTGCATCCAAAACAGACTGTTCTCTTTCAGAGCCAAGACTTTCAAAATACACACATGGAGAGGAGACTGGCCGACACTCAGCTCCACGAACACAAGAGGTGCGATGAGATGAACTGTGCTCCAGGGGTTACCAGTATTTTAGATGGACCACAGCTCTGTCAGACGAACTGAAGACCCCCTTCATCAACTCAACAAAATGTGGTCATAGGAGGTGTTTTTAAAATAGATGCTATTTAACACTATTAACTATATAAATGTCAAAATTGTTACATTATTTTTTCATAAAGTTGTCATTGTGTAGGTTTGTGCTGAAAGTGACATGAGCGAGACATTTAAAGATTTACTTTTAGCTAACTAGCTCAACTGTTTCTCCATGACTTTTAGCCAGTTAGGTGGGATATTAGGGATGGCTCAATGGGAGCACCGCCTGCCCCCTAAAGTTAACCCTAACCCTACATAGACCTGAGTATTTATAGTATATCATTTAGAGAATATTTTAGATCCAAGGCGAAGCTGACAGAAGAGACTGAGAGAAAAAGGCACGATTACAAATCAGTCTGCTACTTCAGCACCACGGACAGCACCACGGACTCATGATGATACTCCAGAGCCAGGTTCAAATGCCTGCACCCTCTCTGCTACTATGGAGAGCAGAGATGGCAGGTTAACAAGAGGGATGGCATACCCCCTCATCCACCCTAAAATCACCTGTTGCTTTTAGCTATTTCAACAATTTATCCATACTGTACTGTACTTAATTTACTTTTAACCAACTCTTTAGACATATCTGCTTGCTTGCTAACTTGTTTTAACACACTCTCAATCAGAACCCATATATTTTTTTATATTTTTGACTGAAACCTGTCTTTTTTCTTTCTTTCAAATTTTAATAATCTACTCCACAATCTTTCCACATACTGCCTGGCAACTGCAGAGGTATGTCCTGGGCTACCAGTACTCCAAGTTGGGAATCACTGTATAAGAGGAGAGCCTCCCTCTGTGAATACTATGAGAATGCAGCTGGAACACTGTTGGGAAGTAGCAGGAATATATATGTACTATTATTGTCAGCAATAAAGAGGATTAGAGCTCTATGTTCCTGTTAGAAAATGCATAAAAGGAAAACTGTGTGACAAAAGCTGCAGATTACAGAGGATTTCACACAGCTACATGTTAGGAGGCCTAAATAGACTTATAATGCCACTATGAGATTCAGCTTGCCACGCTGTATGTCTGACAGACTGTGAGCTTGTTATTGCTAAAAGGAACATAGCTGTTTTCTCAATAGCTCCCCTTCTGCAGTGACAAATATAATGCATGCATTGAGCCAAGTGCCTCTCAAAACTTAAACAGAGCCAGAATTGCAAACAAAACCCAAGACTTAAAGACTGTGGCGTTATCTTGGCGTTATCTTCAGTAATAATTAAAGTTTTGTTTGAATTCATATGACAGAAAATAATCCTAATATTTGCAAAAGGCTTGACTCATTAATTTGAATAGTCGATTAAGGAGAGTCAGTGTAGCAGTTAATTAGAAACCAGTGGTGATAACCACCTGTTCAAACATACAGATGGGGAGTCTGTCTGCTTATTCCATGACTGCCTGCGAATGTGGTATCATTACTGATAGTTAAATGTAAATAAGACTGAAGTAGACTAAGATAGATGGAGATGCTATTATGCTCAGGATTTGACTGAAGTGCACCACAGGCCATGTGCTTGACAAATGCACGCACGCACATGCATGGGCATGTATGATGAACAGGTAATTGAACATAGACCTGGACATGTGCACAGTCAGAGATGTAATGACCTGTCAAATGTAAGATGTGACTTCCTGGGAGTAGATGAACTGATTAATATTCGCGAGGAGGGCGAGGGAAGGAGGGGCGGTTGGCTGATTAGAAGTTAAGATATTCACTGTCCCTATTGCCTCTTTTATTAAAGCACCACAATGACAAGGATGGGAAATTACACACCGGGTGATGCAAAACACTAAGGACAGAGAAGGATGGGCCGCATGCATTAGACCACTCACCTGCCCATCGAAATACTGCTTCCACAGATTGAGTGCCTGTTGTCTTTCACATAGACACTAATGCTCAGTAACAGGAGCATGGCACAGCTGCTTCTTTAGGATTTCAGATATTAAGTTAAGGAGAAATCACACTTCTTTTCTCCACAGTCCTAGTCTCCCCCAGTCTCCCCCTTCCCTGGCTGCATTGTCACCTCCCTGGCTGGCCTCCTTTTGTGCCTAAACTGAGTGGATGTCTGCCGCTGGTCTGTGCTTGCAGACTGTGCCACCCCAGAGCCCCAATAAATACGAGTCTAATGGCGTCCCTGGGCTACGGAGGGGCCTCACATTAAGATAATTAGGCAGAGAGAGGATGCAGGAATGAGGCACTGGAGAGGAGGAGGACACACTTTCTGACAATCTCAGCCTGTGACTTACTGTCTTTTTACCTTGTTGCTCACTGTGCCCTGAATTACATCTTTGGTATGATGAGAACAATGCATGAGCCCATGAAGAAAGCAGGGTGATTTGTTCCTTGTTATTGAAACAAGCTAAATCAACTTTAATCCAAGGTGTTATGAATAGGCAGATGTTGATATCTGACAGCCAGCAGAAAAGATCAATTGTGCCAAAGACTGCAGCAAATCTATTATGAACAGCTTAAGTCAATTATGTGAACTGCAGTCTCACTGATGTAGTCTCTTGGTTTTGGCATTTGGGTCTCAACAGCTGGTTTAATTTTGTTTGTTTATTAAACAGTTTAATGTGTTTGGTGGCAATTTTGAAAGTAATAGTTCATTAAGAACAAAGCAAAGCCTCCTTTGCAGCATGTTTGTCTTGACTGGCAGGTGTCTCAGGCGATAACTCTCAATCTGAGTTGTTTGTTTCTTGCTTTCCTCACCTGAAGTCTCTCCCCCTTGTTGCCCTTATTTGAGTCCTATGGGTACAATCAGCTATCAAGATGGTGGCAAGTACTGAAGCCGGGCATCAAAACGCCTTCTCAGAAACTTGTGATGTCACAGATGTCGGGTCTGTGTTTTTCTTAAAAGAACAGTGCGACATTTAGGGAGAAATGCTTATCTTAGCTTAGCAATGGGAAACGGCTAGCCTGGCTCTGTGAAAATTAATCCAAAATGTTAGATCTTGTTATTTAATCCATACAAAAACTAAATGTAAACATGACAAACTGGTTTTATAGGGAATTATGTGGGTTTATCCAACCCAAAATAACCTTGCACATAACCAGCATAAAACCACGACTTGCTTTCTTTCAAGTTTTTTGTATGGATTGTAATAAATGACATGCTAACTGTTTCCCCACTTCTACTCTTTACGGTAAGCTAACCGCCTGCCGGCTGCAACTTCATGTTTAGCATACGGATATGAAAGGGCATCAGTCTTTTCATATAACTCTTGGCAAGCCAGTGAATAAGCATAATGTATGCATGCATGTATTGCATATATGCAAATGCTCACTAAATTTGTTAATAGTGCCTGTTTCAGTTTTGGGTGCAGGATAAGTCTTGGCTTTTTTATAAATAGGCAGTGTGAACAACAGTAAATCAATAAAAAAATGAACGAAACAAACATTTCCCTCAATGCTGTGGATGAAAGAAAACTAGCTGTAGATATAGCAGAAGCTTTACTGTCACTCCGTCAAGCTGTGAGCCTGAAAGAGGGATGGAACCTCAGCTTCACCTACTCTCTTTCCTGTTTGAACAAGAGGACAGAAGCTGAGCTTCAAACAGAGCCGGAGCTGGAGTGACGCCTCACAGATAACTACCTCCAGCTCTGTCATTTTCCTCTTTCACAGCGTCTCTTTGCTTGTTTCTATGGTCTGTGCCGCGGTGTGTAGGTTCACTAGCTGGAGCTCCTCTTTCCGCTCTGACACTCTGCAATCAGATGTGACACACTGAAGGCTCAGATGACAGCTGGGAAGACAAGGTCACACAGTCACCTACTTTTAACGAAGGATATGCACAGCTCCTCCTGACAGGCCTGCGCCGTGCACAAACGCACACTTACACACTGCCGCACGCATGCATCTTCACCCACACACACGCACTTGTACACACAGGCGCACTCACGAGGCGGAGCAGGAGTGTTTTGCAGACAGGGCCTTTTCTCGTGCCTGTGCAATCTCAGAAGCAATTACCTATTAAAATTTCATCCTTCCCATCTCAGAATGTTTAGGAAAAGATTATAACTGCTGGGGAGGTAATTAAGCCAGCAAATGGTGAATTGGGTTGTGAATACAGAGTGCAGCGTATGCGTGCAAGTGTGTGTGTGTAGCTGTGTGTGTTTTGTCTTAATAAAACTAATAGTGCTGCCCACCTAAAGCTCTTTAGTGTGATACCCAAAATGACAATTGCAGGACTGAGAAGTACAATATTTGTCTGGAGGAAGTGTTCAGTGTTATAATTCACGAGGATAAAGACTATTTGCCAATTAAATTTCAAGACTAGCTTCTTCATTAGATTACAGTAAGTGTAGCAACAATGAGATTAGCTGCCACTGCTTGTCACTTACACTTAAGGAACCTCAAGACTTCCAGTTTCTAGTGCCAAAAGCAGCAGTTAAGGTCACCCTGAATGAAGCGGCAGAGGCTCAAGATGTTTCCAGACTTTCCAGACAATCCAAGAGCATCCAGAGCATATGACAGATGCTAAGCCCTGTTGTCCTTCAGACCCCCAAAAATGGTCGCTGCCATCAGACTGGGTGTTGCCACTTGGATCTTTTGGCTCCTCAAGTGGCACTGCCTTCTCTCCTCACACCACTCTCACTTTCCCCTCTTTCTCCATCCCTCCCTTCTTTCTCTCCTCAGCTCTTTGATGCTGAAAGTGAAGAGACGTGGGATTTTCAGCCTTTTAAGGATTCAAACAAAGTCTCGGGGTTCTGAGATGACATGAAAGTCTGCCAGCCGGCCCACTCGGGGATTGGTGGGCTGGCATGGTTCTGGTTCACAAAGCAACCAAAATGTCCATTTTTAATATGCAGTCGGTTTAAGGGAGGGCCCTGCTGGATACGCACAGGGGCCCACGACATAACAAACACCAACCTCGGGCTTCTGTATTACTAATTGATGCTGTGTGTTTCTCACTTGTATGGCGCATGTGATAATGACTACAAATTATCAAGACACAGCAAAGCCTGCATTGAGGGTAGGAGTATCACATGTTTTTTTTTTTTAAACCTCTGAATGAATAAAGTGCATAAACGATAAAGGAAATGTGGTCATCGGTGATTCCTTTGCAAACAAATAACATTCTTTGACTGACATGATGCCCCAAAGTAATTTTCTCCTCCTATACAAGGAGTCAAGACCTGCCAGACCAGATTAATTGATACCGGTAATAGGGCAATCTGGCCATAAGCTATAATCAATACATGGTTTGCACTAAAAATAGATTTTCCAGCACAATCGTGCACTTTATCTGAGCAAACTCCCTTTGTTTGCACCTGCTTGTGCACACGTACACTGACCCTTTAAACCCGAGCACTTATCTGTACATTACAATTGCCTCCCTCTTCACACTTTTCCTGCCTTCCTCGTCCATCCATTGCATTAACAACGGCGCTCTTCATGAAGAATCATCTCACCCTTTCCAGCCTATTTATCTTCCGCTAATCATTTGAAATAAGAATAACATGTCCATATCCAGCAAATCCATATCTAATTCCTCTCCTCTCCAACCACCCCCTCCCCACGCCCGGTGATGAATCGTCTCCTTCGCCTTCTGAGGGCCCCGTAAACCAATCAGGTTGCCGTCAGGGGAGGATCCAGGCAGATCACCGAGGTTAATAACATTCCACATGATCACCCAAAAGCCAGAGGATTAGAGGGGTCAGCAGAGCAGGTTCGACATTGCAAATAATATCGCTATTTCACAGCAGTGTCCTCCTTCCACTCCGGTGATAGGTCACCCCGTTATCTCATCTCTCCCACTGTGAGGACAGAAAGAAGACCCAGACTGAGGGTGTTATTTATCTCTTTTCTTGGTAGCGCTTTTTTTTTTTGAGACTGAGAACCCCCCCCCCCCCCAAATTTCACCATTTTAATTAATGCAACCTTTCCTTCCTCCTTTCCGTGAGCTGTGCTCTCATCATGATGTTGATAGAGTCTGTGGGCGTAGTGCTTCACGCTGAGTAGGGTTATGTCACCTTGTCGTTAGCCAGGGGAGCTGTTGTAGGATTACATATTTATCTCATTCTCGCAAACAGTAGTTACTCAACCCCCCCACCACTTCCTTACATGTGCACTTCCTGTCTGTTACAGCACTCGGCAGCTCCCAAAAATCCCAGAATTTCTCTCCTGCTCACCGTTGATGGTTTGAACTGTGAACTGTGAGTAAAGTTTTCAAAAAGGAGCCGTAACCTGCAGGAAAAAAATGGGGACACTATTGCTGCTTTTACGAAACTGTTAAAGCTAAGCTGTAAGAGGCAAGATTGGCTTTTTAATCTTGTGTCTAGGACCAAAAAATCGTTCTTTTTTCAACCCAAGCAAAAGCGAAGCTCCAATAGGAACACGAATTCTTGATGCCACTTTATTTGCACTGGAAAATGGCCAAAAAAAATCTCCAACGGGCAAAACTTTTCAGTCCTCTTAAAACTAGGACTGTAAAACCCAACACCAGGTTAAATAACTTAGTGAGATGCATTCATTATTTTAGTTACTGTTCACCAAAAGTGTGAAATGCAGTCAAAAAGGCAAGATACAGTTTTTCTGATGTGCAGATTTCAGCTGCAGTCAGGTGCTCTTGCACAGGGTGCCATTCATGTGTAGCCTGACAGTAGCACAAGAAACGAGGGGAAGAAAGTCCTCTAAAAAGACGAGCATGAGCGCAGTCACTACGTGTCTCAAACATATCCTCAATGGTGATCTGCTTTTAGTTTTGGCCCAAGTAACACAGTTTGGCTTTGAGGGAATCTGAAGTCTGTTTACTGACTATTTCCATGTATTTGTGATGTGTGTCTACTGTATGCGCTGGCCTTTGCACATTGGTGTGTGTGTTTTTGTGTACATTCATCTGTTTGATCTCCGGTGTTAAAACAAAAAGAAGCTCGGTGCTGTTGCAGCCCACGGGACACAACAGAAATAGATGGCATTCATACACTCTGTATTCTACCACCACCAACACCACCCTTCAAACTCCCAGCCCCCCCGATCCCCCTACACACACACAAAGTCACTACCACCACCACTTCCTCACCGACTCACACACACACACCCACTTCCCTTTTCTCTCTCTCATTATATCATGTGGGCATGAACCAAAATAAAACGGTGAACAAAACCGGTTGGATTTGAAAAGCTGCAGAAAAGGCAGGCAGATCTTCTCTTTCGAGCCTGTTATGAAATGGATGGATATCTGGCCGGTGCGAGATAAAACAAAAACCCAATGCTGTCATTTGAAACAAAATAGGAACACGCCTGCAGGGATGTGTGTGTTCTCCCTGTGCTTATGCCGTATCTCTGAGGATTTTCCAACTATGCACCATCAACCAGATACGAGTTTGGTTTGAAACACTCGAGCGACTTGATCCCTAACTGGCACACACTTACATCCCTCCAGATGACTTCATCAGGGCCTCTGACACCAACCTGGACACATTCACATCGCTTCAAATCAGCAGCTTTTTTCGCTGACACACACCCCACCCACACCTCCATATGCTGCTTTAAGTTATACACACAGTTCACAACGGCCGGCCAAGAGCTGTCCAAAACTCCCAGAACATAAAAATAAATAAATAAAAAACTCACGGAGGTTTGTGGCCCTGGAAACATAGTGCTGTGAATGCATCCCGAGGGCCTCCTCCCCCCGATACTGCTCACCTGGACACCCGCCCTGCAGCACGCTGGCGACGGCCCTGTCAGACAGACAGAAGAGAGAAGGGGAGAGAGACAAGAGAGGCGGTGATGGATGAGGGGTGCAGACATGAGGAACTGTACATAACATGCATAATTTAATTATTCACACTGGCTCCGCTGCTGCCCAGCATCTTTTCACGAAACTGTGCAGCAAAGTGCAAAACATTGGGATCCCCTGATGAATGAGAAAGATTTCACTCGTCCTGTTTTTGCTGCCATCACTGCACACACTGTGCTCTCGTGCTTATCAGATTACACTGTGAAGGTGCATAAAAGCATTTTCACTGATCTCCACTCAGACAGATACACAATGGAGCGCAATGCCGCCTTACTCCAGTGAAAGAAACCGCCCCCGCCTGATGAGGGAAGAGTAGCTCACGTAATGTGATGCTACACCACAATGGATAGATGGACTGGAGTGGAGAGAGCGTGCACATCATAAAGAGTCTCAATACAGAAGGTGACATAAGTTGCTCTGGTTGCCCAGAAACCACAGCCCGTGTGTGAAACAGAATATGCCTAATACATGTGAAGCAAATGCTAGTTTAATAATGCTATGCTGCCGTGCTCCTATGTATTCCCATTATGTACTGTGCACAGAGGCAGATGAAGAAAAGAACGACACGTTGCGCGCTCCAGATCACTGCGCGCGTAGGCTACTACTGCAAGCCTCTTTGTAAACAAGCGCACCGAGAGAAGCAGTGAGAGAGCGCGGGGATGAGAGAAAGGGGGGAGAGAGGAGGGGGGGCTTACCTGGACATGTTCTCTCTCTGAGGCCGGTGCGCCTTCTCCAGCCCCAGTTTGGTGAAAATCCCCACAAGAGCCATGATGGCCACTACTCCACATATGATGTAAACAATTAAGTTCGTCTTGTCTTTGGTGCTGTCGTGCATCTTGTTCATTTTTTTGTAGGGGGTCTGTCCGGTCTTCATCCACACCGGAGTGTCATAATTTTTACAGGTGCTCTGGTCCAGTCGCGAGTGTTTGTAGGAGCAGCAGAAGCGGAAGCCACAGGTGCCGCAGCAGTACAGATAATTGCCCGTTTTGCAGATGAACGGCGGGTCCCACTGGCCCATCACGTCGTAGTAACCCCGACATTTGTCCTCCGTGTGCGGGGTCTCCTCGGACACGCTCTCCTCCTCCCTGGAGCCGTTGGAGGTGGCGATCATTACGAAGCCTCCGAGCAGTCCCGGCTCCCCGTCAGCCTTGCACACAAGAGCCATAAGTTTGAGCAACAAGAAGCCCAAGAGAAAGTATTTCCCTCTCATCGTGCTTTCTCCTTCGTTCAACTTCACGCAGAAACGAAAAGACTTGGAGAGAGGAAAAAGGGCGCACGGTCATGATATGCTGAAAAGTCCAGAAACACACATCCAAATAGCAACGCACCGTCATCCGCGCTGATGAACATCTTTATTAACATATCATCATCCAAAAAAAGGGGGGAAACCGCGCAGGATTAAAACAATCTCCGTGGGATGAACTTGACTTCGACTAACAGCTCTCCAGCGCGCGCTCTCTGCTGCGCATCGGAACGTCTTTTCTGAAAGGCATTTGCAAGCGTCGGGTTTGGCGTTTTCAGGAGTGCATCGCTCTACATGTCCATCGGTGCGCTCTTACGCACAGGAGTAGGCAGAGACACAAGCCGCACAGAGGATGAGAGCGCAGTGAGCGAATAGAAGAGGCGAGGGTGGGAGAGCCTGGTGCGCAAAAGGAGAGGAGGAGGGAAACATGGGGAGGGAGTGAGACTGCGAGGGCTGAGGACAGAAAGAGAGAGAGAGGGAGAAGGAGAGAGCCTTTGTTGTAAAATATTATGATAAAAGCCCCGGAATACGCACAGCACTAGCATGCTTTGTCGTCGAGGAAAGGCGTGGGAGCTTTTTCCCCCATTTTTATTTCCCACTTTGTGCATTTTCAGTCGTAGGTTGCCATTGTTTTAGAAATCCTCAAATCACAAGTAGCTTAATGTGCCACAATAGACGGTGGCTGGCAGAGCCTCTAAAAGCAGGGGATGGATATTGAAAAGAGCCCTTCACCAAAAGATGTGGCCCCAGGGCGTCATAGGCGCTGGATCCCTGGGAACTTTCTGGAAAACAGAAAGGGTTCTTAAGCAGCAATGTTCATGAAGTCCCGATCCTAAATTCAAATGCATCCTAACCAACACACACAACCAAAGAATAAGATGAATTAATCCTCAAAACAAGGGACAGAGTGCATGACAGATTTGTTTCAGCTGGAAAAGTCCGATTGAAGAATGTGTCTCCCTTAAAAATTAGTCTTTCAAAAACGATGAACCGACCTTGTGAAAAAAAAAAAAAAAAAACATTTAGTGTTGCAGTAGGTTTTAAATATTTAGTGAATATCTCGAGTTCTTCAAGTGCAGTTGTTTTTTGTTAAATAGGCGGTGCTGTGGGAGGAACAAAAAACTAATTAATTGCGTGAGTTGAGCTGAACTGAGCTGAAAAGCATAAAAATAATTCCCCACCCGCTCACCATATTTATATAAACCTGTAACTCAAGTGATGTGCGTTGATTAATTATGTGTTTAAAAAGCAGACCTGTAAAAGACCTTCGAGGCTATTTGGTCTAGGTGAAAGTGAGCAACAGTTAATACTCATTCAAATAATAGAAAAATATGAAAGCAACCAGGCGAGTAGTTTCTACAGCCAAGTGAAAATAGGGTGGATGGATCATGCTGAATCCCTCCAGCCTCTTTCTGGGGTCCCTTCATGCGAACAAGGGCCAGTGGGAGAAGTTTTTACACAACATATAGTTTATACATTGTATCCAAAGAGAGCTGTGAATGTTTACATGGGGCAGCAAGACACGCCATTAAAATCATCATTTTTACAGCACATCCATCTAATGGTGGTAAAGTGAAAACAATGATAGATAGATAGATAGATAGATAGATAGATAGATAGATAGATAGATAGATAGATAGATAGATAGATAGATAGATAGATAGATAGATAGATAGATAGATAGATAGATAGATAGATAGATGAGCGTAATTGATCACTTTCAGATTTCTTACAGCACCCACATCACTGGGCTTCCCTGGTGTTGTTTCTGAGTCACGCAAGAGAAGCAGGCTCATTCAGTTTAGATGTTTTTAAAATATTGTGTAGGCTGTATTTAATGAAATCCATAAACGTTAAAAGTTGTGCCTGGTTTGGCATTCCGATGGTAAATATGTCAGTGCGCTCTCTGGCTCTAAATGTGAGGACAGCCTGTGCGTTGCAGTCACACTGGGGGCCGCTGCAGCTGAAGTCACAAACAGGCAGTGTAATCGACCACCGATACAGTACTGTCACCGATACAGCTGGGGCCAGCCAGCAGTGACACACCAGACCTGTCCGGAGGCTCGCTGACAGGCTCATAAGTCACACACTAGTTTGCACGGAAAGCCCCGTAACAGTTGGATCTTATGGCTGACAGTGAGGATATCTTTCTCAAGGCTAAACATCGGACATTCAGCGGACTGACTGAAGGTAGCGGACTGCCGTTAGCTTCTTTATCCCGCCGGTTAGCCAACTTCCAGGCTAACGCACTGGCTAACTCTCTCTGTAACTCGGCTGTTCACACAGAAGTTGTCGTCGCTGGCTGCAGGGTAATGACCCGGCAGAGCAAACGCATTCACATGACAGCTTTTGAGTAGCTTTGTTTGAATAACCGGGACACCTGTCATCCATACCGAGGCTAGATAGCCAGCTTGCTAGCCTGTGTTACAATATAAAGCTAATGAGTAACAGTTGTGCTCTGTTTCAGTAGCGCCGTTAAATTAAATTATTGCAGCAAAACAATACTCCCGTGTTGTTTAAGTGCTGTGTGCTATTAAATGCAATAGCTGCTAGTAATTTATCTCGCTGTCACTGGGCTAATAATTCAAACTTCCTCTTGTCCCGTCCATCAGCGTTGCTTTGAATCCCGAGGTTCTCTATTCAGCATCGTTTAACTGCGTTTATGCATTTTTGAGGAAGTGCAGTGGCACAATTTTAGTATCGTCCCTGTGGCAGAACTTAGTTAATCAGTTTTAAAATATTTTTAAAGTGTGTGGTTCAGCCCCACAGTCCAAATATTCAAAGTGTCAAACCATAATAATCACACTAAAATGCACAGTTACGTGTTGATCGATTTCTACCTTTCATGTCTGATTCGGTCTTTAGCACCCACTGTAGGACACACGCGTGCATAAGGGGGCTCAGTGGAAGACACAGAAACGCTCACAATATTATTATTTGCTACAAAGGCAAGCCCCCTTGTGCTTTCCTCTCAAATAGTGATTAATTTTGTTTTGAGCACCTTCTGCCACCTGAGAAATCTGTGCATTCCTGTTTGAAGTGGTGCTCCACCAGCAAGGCCACACAAGGCTGCTGCCTCTTATCTCCCGTCATGGGAGCTTTCCTCCTCCTGTTTTTCTTTTTCTTTTTAAATTTCTTTTTCATTTGCCTGGGAAAGAGTGTGCACATCTGACTCCAGAGAGAGACGTTGCACTGTGAAGTGTGCTCGGTGTAACAAAAAGCTTGCAGGATTTGTGTGAGAGCGCCCTGCAGCTTCATGAAATCTCCACAGATCGTGTCTGTTGTTCAGGGCCCACACAAAGAAGATGGCTAATAGCTTAGGAGTGGGACCAACATGCATGGGGGTGGATGTGCACATACACATATGTGCACACTTGCGTGCCCATGTGATTTGAAAGGTTTCCTTTGCAAATGAGGAGCAGGCAGGTCTTACCTACTTACTAAGGTGTGTATTGTCAGGTAATGATTTCCATATGCAAGCTCCCCTAAGCTGAGCCCGAGTTTAGAGACTGTTCTGCTGAGCTGCAAGAGCTTAAGATATGCTGGTGAAACTTTACAAGACATTCTCTCACGAAGTAAATGCTGATGCACTGCCATAGACACAGATAACGTTAGGCCTACGCCACAGCAGGAAGCTTAACTTTATACTCCAGTGGTCATGGCAGCTGTCCAGATTCAAAATTCATCAGCAGTCCTCACTGTCAGCAGTAAAATTCATTAGCAGCCCTCACTGTGTAGTCATAAGTTAAGATCAAGGCCGGTCTAGTATGGACTGAAGGCATTCTCAAGTAATTTGACTGAAGAGATGATGATGATAACCATAAAAGCAGAATGTGTTTCCCCGTATAGCTGCATAAATGTCAATTACAGTGAAAGGGATCATTGTTAAGCTTTTATCCATCTGGTTCCCAGGAGCAACGCACTCTTTGTCACTCCTTCTTTTTCTATCTTTGCTCTCCGTTTCTCCGGAGGACAGAATTATCATAAACTCATTTGGGGAAAAAGAGATAGACGCAGAGCATGTTAAACACAGAGGATGCTGAACAGCTAGTAGCCGCCCGCTGAGCGTGAGTGAGGGGATTTGTGCAGAATGCAGATGCAGACTCTCCACAGTGTGAGCAATGCGTAACTACAGTACAGCTTCCACATCCTCCGGAAACTAAATGAGTGGGGCAGAAAGCTGTTGGTTACACCTGCCCTTAGCATCTGTCCATTTGTGGGCAACAAGGGGACATTTCCATATCACTTAGCTGTTTTTCTCCCTGCGTCCTTCATGTCAAACCTTGTCATAACCATCAGCCAAGCCGCTCTGAGTGTCTGCTTCCGTTCTTTACACGGAAAACCTGGAGCAGTTTGCGTTGTTAATGGATATTGGAGAGTGATTAGATTGTAAGGCCCTTCTGTTATGCAACATCAGGATTATGTAAAACACTCGTTCTTTGTTGTTCATTTATGCTCCAACATGTAGCTGCTTGTTAATTATTTAGCATTCGTTACTCATGGAGTGAGCATGTAGAGCTTTAACAAAAGGCTGTACATTACATTCCCCCGCGGATCTTCAATTCCCAGTCCCAAGAATGAATATAAGGCTTCTACATGAAGCTTTCACAGCAGACCGTATTCCACTGAATGACTAATGCTGCGGTGACACCTAATCCCTAAAGCTTTTATGTTTCTGCTTACTATTATGTGGTGTTCTGTGCACGCGTCCTGTGACCTAAACGTATTGAAATGAAAATGTTCAGATGCTGTCAGAATGTGAAGTTAAAGCCTGGCAGATATATCAAAAGGCCAGCTGCTAATGAAAGCTGTGTCCATTACGTGACAAATTTAAGTTTGAGCGAAAGTACCTGATTATGCGCACATTCAGTTAACAGGTAAGGGGAGACGTAACAAAAGAAAACATGTATTTAAAGGGGTTCATACATGTAAATCAATATTAAAAGCCCTCCTGCATGTATTTGTCTTGCAAAAATTCTTCTATCAAGACACTGTGTGTGTTTACTTTCTTCCACACCATATGCTTAAGCTGCAGTGATTGACAGTTACACCTTGCTGGGGTGTAAATTGATGATAAACAAAACTTTATCTGACTGTGTTAGACCTAAAAAAAAATGTGTCTTAGCACAGTGAAATGAATATAAGTTATTGCACTATTAGTTCTGCATTGATTTTTTTTTTCTCTGCTTGGGGGCAGCGCTACAAGCTGTAAACACAACATTGATGTTTTATCTCCTCTGAAGTTGTTGGGACAAATGTGTTCTGCTCCGGCTTTCTAGCTGCAAGACGCTCCGCCATGTTCACCAGCTAGCCGCTGATTTTGTTTGCCAGTGTGGTTCGTAAAGACCTGCATCCATCTCTATCGACGCAGCTGCTGAGTCCACTCTCGCTTCTTCTTGTTCCAGATGCAGAGCGTGAGTGGACGGGGCCGTTTTGCTTCATCCAGGCCGCAGACCCCCAGCTGGGGCTGATGAAGGCCTGGAGGGACGGCGACTGCGACGGTGGAGGAGAGGAATGGGCAGAGGAGGTCGAACTCACCAAGCAGGCTGTGGAGGCCGTGAACCAGCTCAGGCCCAGGCCAAGGTTCATGGTGCTGTGTGGCGACCTGGTCCATGCCATGCCAGGTAGGGATAGAGCACATAAAAGGCACATACTTCTTCTCAAGAAGTGCTTCTTGGCAGTCCTATTTTTAGCTAGGAGGTCTCAACAGGTGTTCAGGGGAAGCAGTAAGGTGGGTTCTGCTGTTGAAATGAAAGTACACTGTTTTTTTGCGAAACATTGAACTACTTTGAACTTCCTTGAGTGATAAATCACCGAGCTCTGAGGGAAGAAACAACAACAGCACATGCTTTCTGCTGAAAACAAGCCTCAGCAGTGAGGAGAGGTTTCCAGTGGACTCCCGGCCGCATGGATGGTAAAAACAAGATATTGGCATCAACCATGGCAGCTGCCAATTGTCCGGCGAATGTTGGAGGACACGATGTGAGCTCACAGATGCCAGTCGTGTGAGCTTTAACTCTGCTCAGCCTCTTTTAGTCAGACCAAATGACACAGCGGTGGTCCTGCGAGTGTTATCTCATGGCATCTGGTACATTGCGCAGGCTTATGCAAATGCTGCACTTGTTTCAAAGTGTTTGAAACGGCTCTCCCAAATTACAGCTAGCAGCAAACTATTTCGAAACACAGGCTGTGATTTGACACTCTACACACACCGTTTCGCCAATCAACTTGTTTTATTTCCTGTTTTTGTGAATTTGATACTGCTAGCTTGGATCTGAAATTGAACTTATAGTATTGATCCAGGCAATAGTTCTATATGCTACCCAGATCATCAGCTGGTCTCTCAGCCCCTTACATTTAAATGCTGTTGCTGATGTTATAGTTGGCACAAGGGGTCTTTGGGTCAGTGTTAGATTTGTAGTTCAGAGTCACACGTCACCCAATAATAGCAATACCACAACAGCAGACAGATGTGTCATGAGGCCGTATCATGCCTTAGATATATTTTCGCCACAGTAACAGTTTACATTTTTCACTCACTTTATGAAATAGAGCAATGTCGGGCTTCGCATGTGTCTGCAGAACTTGAGTTACATCAAAGTCACTTCTCTTTCACAATGTCTCATTCCAGAATAGGAGACTACTTCCTTGTAACGGCTCTATTTATGTTATGTAGTGCAAAAAAGACTTAAGGTTGTTGTGGGAATGAGGATGGAGCAAAGGTAATGCTACTGTATTGTGCAAAAGAAGACCAGCACACACCTGCCAACCCTCCCGTTTTTCCAGGGATTCTCCTGTATTTTAGCATTCTGTCCTGCTGTTCTGTTTAAATATTTTCATTTAAATCTCCTGTACTTTAAACTGACATTCCACTCCGATACAGCAGGTGGCAGGGTGTAGAGTATTAGATGTAACATCCGTTCACAAGCAGCTATTCACTCAAACAGTACCCAGAAGAAGAAGAAGAAGAACGCATTGAAAAGCAACAAATCTGCTGAGCATCAGCGCGCTCAGGAGGCACAGGAGCCTGCTCTGCCAATGCGTGTCTATACTCTCTCACATCCATTTTATCAATCACCCTCTTCTACCAATCACCTCTCTTGCCAAGAGCCTCTCTCAGATTCACAAGTGAAGCATAATGCGTCAGTCATGTGTATATATCCTTCAAGCTGTAAATAAATATGTCCCTTATTTACGGTAGGGTGCAGTTAACCCGATCCTTGTTGCTCTGATATTTGAAAGCAAGTGGTTGCCTTGTGATTACTAGAGGTCAGACTGATCAGCAGTGTTAGACCTGGCTGTGCTCGCTCTATTTCCACTGTGGCTTTCAGTTTTTGACCCAGCATGAGATGACTTTCTGATTAGGTGTGAAAGCTGCTCTGAAAGGAGCTATTGTGTCAACGTCAGATATATTTGTCATAATAGTAAAATGTGACTAGAATGTTTTCTGACTGAAACCATTCAGATTTCATGCTTTTTCTGTCATATAGGATCCCAAATAGGCATGCAGTGTAATCTGAGTCTCATTGTGAAATGTGCCTGTCATTTATGAGCCTCAGGCAGAATTGATTATTTGCGACCCTGGTGCAGCAGGCAGGAGAGGTTTGTGATGACCTGCAAAATCGATGCATGCATGCATGCATGTCTGGCAAAGTGAATGGCATTTCACAAGCATATGTAGTATAACCACAAGAGGCACGCATAATAGATGTTTTGTTATTGGGGGTGCAATGGATCACGAAAGTCACAGTTCAGATTATATCACAGTTTGGAGCCACGGAGGAAGTGGTCATCTATGAGGAGACCACATTTGTCAATGAGCTGAGCGGCACACTTACTTGACGAGTTTTGCAAAGGAAGTTTACTTTTATGGTTAGCTCCCTACTAGCATGAAAGCCAAGCTGACGCATGATTGGTCTTATCGTGTTTCGGCTAACATAGCACTGCTGTAATCCCAACAAGCTTCACTGGCAGCTGTACTGTAATACGTGGTAACTGTAAACTGCAACTCTGCCACCAGATTTAGGGAATTTTCACCCAAAAACATAACAGCGGCAGTAACTCTTTATTTCATATTGTGATGGATATTTTTTCAATGAATACGTGGTTCACATGCTCGTCGAACCGTGGAGCAATCCATATGGATCACATATCAACTATGTTCTGTAATACCGCTATTTGTTACACTGATGGAGGGCTGGGCCGATAGAACGATAGCGATATGTCTCGCGATAGACACGTCATCAATATCAATATAAAATGCGTTCCATAAAGCATTCGATAATTTTTTTTTTTCTTCGTCGGAAGAAACCTGAAGTTGCGAAGCGAGGTTGGTTGCATGAACAAAGACACTCACTCTCAGGTAACTGAGCAACGTAGGGAGTAATCGCTAAGTAGTGAAAGAGACACGCTAACACGCCAATCATGTAACTGTATCAAGTTCGGTTGCGCCGTGCCGTTGTCACGTGTTTGTTGCTCCGCGAGGAGTGAGATGAGAAATAGAAAGTGAGCGCTGCAGCGAGTGAAGAAATCGTCGATAGAACAGGGAAAGTCAGCTCGCCAGTATGGAGTTTTTTTGGATTTTATAAGTCGGACCGTAGTCAGACCAATGTGGTCTGTGACTTATGGAAGACTTTCGTCCCCACCAAGACCGGTAACACCACAAACTTATTTAACCACCTTAGCCGTGCTCACTCTTTGGAGCGCAGCCGTATTCGCCAACGTCCGCCAACCGCAGCACCAACGCACAAGCAGCAGACCACCATGCAGAGGTATCTGCTTCAGTGCCTGATGACAAATCATCTAAAAGGCACGAAGACGTAACGGAGGCAGCGGCATATCATATAGCTAAAGACATGCTTCACTGAGCACTGAGGAGAAGCCAGGTTATAAACATCTGTTACACGTACTTTTTTTTTTTTAACGCACTTGCAATAAAAAAAAAATTGAATAGTTCATGTATGTTTAGAGTAAGAAGAGTGACTAAAGTTGTTCATATGTCTAGGCTGGTTTTATAGTTCAGTTACTGTACTGTCTATCATGTTTGTTTGTTTGTTTGTTTGTATGTTACAGGTGTCAAGTCTACCTCAGTTTCTGCTATGTTTACAAAACACTGCACAAATTTGAAAACATTTTACTCACCAGAGGGTGAATAAACCTGCAGAGAAAAAGTTCTCAGGTTTCTCTCTGTTTACATTTTTACACTTTTTTTTACATTTATTATTTGATTGTTTTCCATGGTTTTTTCCTTTCTGCCTTGATAGCTGAGGGGATTATAATCAGAGGAAGGTTAAATTTAAAATAAAAATGTTTAAATTGAATGTATTTTTCTCCTGGTCCTAATTTTAAATAGGTAATAAAAAATATCAATAATTATCGACCAATATAAAACACTTATATCGCAATAGAGTTTTCAGCCATATCACCCAGCCCTACACTGATGTCACTTTACAGCCATGCCATTCACAGGTATGTAAATAGGGCTGTTAGGAGGGAGTGAATCTAAATAATGCAGCTTGAATTTTCAAACCTTCCTACTGCACCTTATGTGTTGGCCCGTAGCATGTTGTTAGCAGAAGATGAGCACGCTTTCATTCATCAGTCTTTAAAGAGAATGCAATATGTCTGATCTATATATACATATATTGATCAATGTATTCTCAGCTGCTCTCGGAGATAGCCCTAATCTAATTAATGCACTCTGTGAAGAACATCAGCATGGGGTGGTTCAGCTACAGAATATTCCTCATTGAGGTAGGTTTGAACATTAGCCTTCTCTGTTTCCCAGCCAGAGTGTGTAAACAGCAAACTCCCCTCTGACAGCAGCTGATATTTATCTATGAAATAGCACAGGCCTTCTGGTTGTACTCAGACAAGTTTAGTTTCTGTGGTGATGAAGATTTCGGCTATTGATTGGACCAGCCACACTTAAAATTCCTGTCCAATTCTAAAAATCTATGTGAGATAGCGGCTGGTGTGGTTGTGGGAGCTGCAGCTAGGAAGTGAGAAAGTTTGTTTTCTGACCTGCTTGTAGAATCTAGTTTGTAAACATCAGACCCAACGTGACAGCATGCAGTATCTATGGTTGCCATCCAGCTGTTTGTAGAAATTTTGCTTTGTTTAAATGGTTCAGCCATTGAATGATTGCAGATGGAGACTATGAGACCTTTTTATTCAGTCATTTCGGTCGTGAATAAATTCTACCGTTAGAGTGTTGGTTTGTCTCCATGAATCTTATGCTGGGAGATCGACATGTTAGAAGTCTTGGAACCAGAACAGCAAGCCAACTTGTTTTGCCACTGCGGCAGCTGGTTTCCCCAATTCACCAGATGCTTTCACTGTCGAGCCAGTCAAATAGATTTTCAGAATTGAGCTAGGTTTGAAAAAATAAAAAAATAAACCCTGCAGAAGTGGCTGATCAAGTAAACAAAATAATAATTTTGCTGCTCGTTTCTTACCTTGTGGAACTGACACGCTGCGTTTGACTGATGCTGTACAATTGTGCTCCTCTCTGTCTGCACAGTACTGTGGTAAAAAAAACAAAAAAAACAAAACCTTTTTAAAGCTGTTGACAGTACTCCTCTGTTTCTCACTAGAAGACCATGACTGTTTGGAGTGGCAGGCATTCGTGGCAAGCTGATGCTTTCATTGAAATAACTGTAATGAAATGGGTGACTACGGTGTGGTGTGCATGCTTCCTCATGTCCAGCTGCCTGATTTGATAACCGGGTGAGAGGAACAGGCTGGCAGGAAGGACTGCAGAGTTAATGTTCAGCAAGAAGAGCCACAAGCCGCCAACCAATGCAAACTACCTTTGCATGACAATTAGGCAGAAGCATGAGCTGCCTGCCTGGCTGCCTGGCCTCAAGGAATGGGCACGAGAAAAGCAGTCGGCAGCCGGACTTGTCTCTCTCTCTCTCTCTCTCTCTCTCTCTCTCTCTCTCTCTCTCTCTCTCTCTCTCTCTCTCTCTCCATCTCTGCATGCCGTTCCTCTCAGTATGTCTGTTTATATGTTTGATTGGATCACGATGAAAGCATCTCTGGCTGCGATCCTGATTTGAAGATTATGTAAGTTATTAAGCACAAGTAGAATGTTTTAAATGTGGTGCAGTATGTCATCTGTAAAATGTCTTTGGCCCCCGTTTCTAAAATATGACTCAAGGCAAACTATTCATATGCAACACAGTTTTGGCTTGGCTTAGTCACAGAGCAACGGAGCCTTTCTCTTCCCTTTTTTAGGTCATAATGACCACCAATTTTAGCTGCACAGGCGACAGCCATGAATGCTCCTGGAGCTGTCTCCGCCTATCGTCTTGCTGTAGGCTTCCAAATATCCTTATCATCTCCATGACTGCACCATTTAGACCAGTGGTTCTCAAACTTTTTCTGGCATGCCCCCCTTCAGAAGCAGAAAAAAGGCTTCAATAATTGGCCAAGCAACTCATCCAAGACGATTCAAGTTGAATTTTAGTGAAATAAAGGTCACCAGGATAGCATCAGCAACCTCTTTTTGTTTATTTTCCCGACATAGATCATATTCATTCAGCTTAGTATCGCTCCATATTTTTCCCCTGGTCATGCACGCCAGCCCCACCACAGCGGCTGTGTGGCCCCGCAGGAGGGCCCGCCCCCCCAGTTTGAGAATCACTGATTTAGACTGCAACATTGCCGCCATCCATTTTCCACATCCCTCCCCGTCTCCCTCTGATCAGTCGCATTTATAGGTCACAGCGAGATCTATTTCAGATGCACAGTGGGACAGTAGATGGTGTAAGCATGGGGTTTAAACCACGAGGCCTTGGGGACCTTTAAACGCCGTGGCGTCAGCCCTTGTTACTGTCAGCCCCAACAGAGCAGGTTGTGTGTGCCATCCTCATTACTCACCACGTCCGTCACTTGCCTGGCAACTGGGCTGCTGCATTGGCAGCAAGGAGGGAAGAGATATTATAGCCAGAGCTGCTCCTTCCGCCTCTCGGCTGACATTTCCCCTTAAACTGTTTATTTACAATACAGAATGAATGGGTGGCGGCCAGGGGAAGCTGGCTGTCAACCGACATTGTCAACACTGCTGCCTGTCGGCGACAGGAAATTGGCAACTGTATTTCTGTTCCCACGGATTTCACTCTCTATCTGTCCTCTCCGTCGTTCTCACATTCTCTTTTTCCTTTCTGTCTCTTTCCTCTCAGTCTTTCTCTCTCATCTGTCTGTTCTCTTTAGTAAACAGCTGCAGTGTCATGCATCATACCTTATTTTGACAACCTTCATTTGCAAGTCTGACACCATACACAAGCACACTCGCTTATTCTTGCCTCTGATGAATCTATCCGAAACATCTACGTGAATTAAATCTTGTGCGGAAGTTTTGTTTGTTAACTGTTTGGAATGAACAATAGGAAAACCATAGGGTCATCAGTATTTGATAGATAGTCAGACAAGATGGACTTGGAACCCTGATGGGGGACCATTGTGGGGGGACCATCACAATGGTCCATGACGTACAATGCCGTTCCCCAAAACTAAAAAGTCTTCATGTGTCCTAAAGACATGCTGGCCCGTGTTTGCTCCCACAGCATTACACCATCCAGACCTTTACTGATTGAATGTTCCTTGATCCCAATTCCCTGTCTCCTCTCCAATCCACGCGAACCCCCCAAGAGACACTTTCTCATCTCAAGGACTTCCTTCAATCTCGCCCTACCTCTGCCTCTCCCTCACTCCCTTTCACTCTCCGGTGTCTGTCTCTCACTTATTTTCAAAGCTGACAAATGAAGAGCATGGGGGGGTGGGGGGGTGCGATGAGATGCAGAGCTGATTAGATTAGAGAAACATGCTGGACTTAACACTCCTAATGAGCACTACAAAGGATTCAAGCTGTGTCTCTTGGGGTTTGTGAGGGATGTTACGCATGATAACAGTGAGGAGAAGTGTTCAAGTATGTGTGCACATCTGTGTGTGTGCATGTGTGAAGCTTCACAAAGGTGAAGTAGAGGTTACCTTGGGACTTCCCTGTCCCCTCTCTGTAACTGTGGATACCTGTTTAATTGCCAATGAAGGCAGATAAAGTGAGGCTCTCTGTGGGCTTCTGAAGCAGAAGAGAGCGTATGAAGGAGAGACCGAGGGAAAATTTGTTTTTGGGACCCGTGGAAGTATTTTGGACTTTTCTGGAGGGGTGTGTGTGTGCGCAGGGAGGTTTTGTGTGTGTTTATCTGATGCGATCATCCAGTGGCTTGTGGGTAGTAATGAGTCTGTCAGGAGTGTAGAAGAAGTTTCCATTTTCATACTCCACCTTTCAAAAGTCGCCCAGGAGATATGTGTAGTTAAAAAGGGTAAGGTAAGGGTGACTTCTCCCATCCATCCATCCATCCATCCATCCATCCATCCATCCATCCATCCATCCATCCATCCAAGACACTGGCTGCTGTCCATTTGTCCCCCAGCTGCGTTTTCCAAGTCCTCCAGAGGTATCCCAAGATGTTCCTGATCAGATGGGATATGTATGTATCCCCCCAGCGTGCTCTGGGTTTGCCCTGGGCTTCCTCTAAGTTGGACATGCCAGAAAAACTGTAAAGGGAGACATCCAGGAGGCAGTGTTACGGCACCAACAGGCCTGGAATTTCAGCATTTTAGCAACAATGACACTTGACCTTTGGTCTTGTCAGTTTTTTGAGGGCACAAAGGCCAAATGGCAAAATATTTTATTAATGTTTCAAACATTAGGCTACAATACTCATTAGGCATGTAACACTTTCTAGGCCACTTGATCAGCTATGTCAATGTTTTAGCGACATACAAGCATTGTATATTCTACATTCTTCTGCCGTGTTAGCGTTACCTGACATTTTCTGTAATTCTATGAATCAGACAATCCAACATTCACTCCCTCGATTGACCAGGTGAGAGGAGGTGAGAACATTTTGAGAAGAGGTTTGAACATGTCCCTCAAGCCCCTTTTGTCATTCTTTACACAAAGTGCTTTTGTTATTTTTCATGTGAACAAGCAAGTGCATTAATGTCTTCAAGCGGAGACTGTCTAAAAATGTGCGCTGTTATTTCAAGACTTAAACAAACCACTTTCGAGTTTGGCTGTTTGGAACAGCTATAAACATTTGTCCTCTGACGTGGTCAGATGACAACCCAACTATCTTTTCCAGCATAACTTGGTCTTTGTCAGACGACCAAACCTCAACCTCAACTGACTTCAGTGTGAAGGAGCTCCATCCGACTGACTCTTTCGGTCATCACCCATAAGATATTATGGGTATTATGGTCATGACTGTAGATCGACAGGTAAATCAAGCTCAGCTCCCTCTTCACCCTGACAGTCCAACACCTGCATCACTGCTGATGAGACTGTTTATGCAGTGCTCATGGAATATTGAGTTTATGTAAATAAGGAAGATCAGACTTGGAAAAACCATTCACGCCAGCCTCCTAGCAGTATGTCAAAGGACATGGGAGTTTCACAAAGTGCAGACATGACAACAAAGGAAGCATCAGTTCCATTGAAACTAGCTCCGTTGATCTTTTGGAAGAAAATAATTCACTAGTTTATAGGAAAATAGTCTTACATATTGGACTCGTGAAAATGTTCATATTGTTGAAAGCAGCTGAAATCTTCCGAACATAAGATCTAAACATGTCATCAACCAATGTTTGACCATGTCAGAGGCATCATGGTGTCCGCCGTGGTGTACAAGCAATATAGGCATGCTTGATTTGATGAGGTTTTATGTAGAGATGTCTCGATCACTGCCCCCGATCCTGATCTGAGTGCTTCAGCAGTGGGTATCTGCCAATTCCGAGTCTGATCCAATACTTACATTTATCTAAACGCGGTTTAAATATGTATCTGACACATCAAATTAATTGCTGGAGTCCGTCTCGTGAAGGAGAGCACGGCTACAAAACTAGTAGGCTGAGCTGAGAAAAACACAGTGAGACATTACAGTTTACAGCCTTTGTCGTGAATTTCTTTGCTCACATGATTGATCCAGCATACTGTGATGTAACTAGGTTGCACGTGTGACGGGTTGTAAGATCTCATTTAGCATGACTTCATCCCGGCTACCAAATCAGCACAACCTGTCGGTGCCAGTACATGTTCGAGTTAGTCACAAATAAAGCGACCCCAGTGCATGGGAAGTTGTGTATGTGCAGAAAATGTATGCGACAGCAAGACCCCACGCACTGAGTCCTATAAGCCGTCTTGACAGCCAGTCTTTAGAGGAAATTGAGAGAGGTGCTTACAGTGTTCGGCAGGCTGAACGAGAACCTGCCAAAGCCTCCTGTCAAGGTTCGAGAATCACAGTGTTGCAATCTCGTTAAATGAACAAGGTCTTTCAGTCAGAGCTCCAGAGAGAGCAACATTTTGTTTTTATTTCCATGAACCCTACTTTGTACATGCATTGCTTATTCCAAAAGAGGAAAGCAGGGTGAGAAAAACTCATTTTTAATTAAATTTTTCATTATTTCCTCTGCACAAGGAATCCTGCTTATTAATGAAATTAACTTTTCTGCATCATTTAATTACTCTTTTCTGCATGTTCTTAGTCAGTTTTTCTCATCACACATCCTCTGCTCCCCCTTGTATCCTACCCTCTGCCAAATAAATGGTCATTTACACAATGTCTTATGGCCCTATGACCAGTGTCTGAAGGGAAATGAAAGAAAACATGTTATCTGAGAAATGTAACCAGATAAGCATGAATCCAATTTTATAGTGAATGAGCAGTCCAGACTTTTCAACTGCAGCAGGACATATGTATCTAAGCAGGCTACAAATGTTAGACTGCCTCGTGCCTTAATGGTGTCATGCCCGGAAACACCCCCCATTAATCTAAAGCAACTTGTCTTAAATGCAGATTGATGGGGTTGTGTATGATTGAGGATTGGTTTGCACCGTATAGTGCTGAGGGATGATTCATGGATATTGCCATGTTACCGGATGGCTGTGGTTGAGGGCAGGCAGCTGGAGGTGTGAGGAAGCAGAAGGCAGCGCAGCGTCCTTGTCACTGTGTTTGGCTCCCAGTGCTATTTCTTCACATTTATTTATCCAAAGAAAATAAAGTGTGGCGAGATGCTGGTACTGAGCCCCGCCCTGCTTCACACTCACTCGATTTAACACATTCAATCTCTGATGGTGTTGAGCATAAAACATTTTTTTTTTTCCTGTTTTTAGTTACCAGCCAGCTCCATTGGAGCAGCTGACAAGGTCATGTGCCCTGCTAAAGGGTACATTGATGGTGTTTAAGAGAGAGCACTTCCCATTCATGTCCCTTTCTAGAAGCTTGTTCAATGCTTGGAGAAACTGACCTGAAAAGTAAAACATTTCTCCACTTGTGAATAAACGGTTAACATCCAATTGCCTGGAACAGCTGGGTTACTTGTGAGATAGCAGCTGCAACAATTGCCTCAGCATTTCAAATGACAACCTTTTCACCCCCCTTCTCTCCATCCCAGCTTCGTTAGAGCGACTGCCTTTGTTTGTGTAGCATTGTGGCACCGGTCAAACGTTGTGGAATAATGAGTTCACATTGTTGTGGCCTCAGCTGTCAGCGTTTTCATCTAGCTTCAAACTGTCAGGCCTCCAGAGACCAAACCAGATGTTTAGTGGTTTGCTGCTCAACACATCACCCACTTGAAACCATTGCTCTGACCACTTCACTATTTATTGATAATCAGTGATGACACTGAATGGATAAGTAAGCTAGCTTGTTAAGTAAGTAAGCTGACACATTTAGTTTCCTAGTAATCAGTTTGTGCACAAAATGCTGGCAGCTGTTGGATAAATGTAATATCACACTTCAAGGCACACATGGCTTATATGTTTTATACCCCAGTAATAAATACTGAGCAAGTCTCTTGGTCAACTTTACCCTCAGGTGTCATTGGCCTTTGCTGGTCTAGCCAGTCAGGTGCGACACTTTACAATATTGTTGACTGCTTTTATAACACTAATCTTATCCTGTATATAATTACACAGAAGCTGTTACTCTTCAAACCTGAATAGGAGTGCAGTAATGGAAGTGTCACGCAGAGTCTGTTTTACATCACAAAAAGGGCCTTTGTGTGTCTCCTCGTATCTGAGTGCATGTTTGTGTGTTGTATTGACTATTTGAAGTTTGACAGGCTAGCTTAATTATAGAAGAGAGACAGGTGAAACCGACGTCTTACCCTTTATCTGAATGCAGTTTAAACTCTACAGTCTCCCACTCTGTCATGCACAAGATGTTCTGTTGGAAAAGGCTCTTATGTAATGAGTCCTATCCAAACATCCAAGGAAACGTTTGCTCCAAAAGTAGGCCAGTAAAATAATTACTCAGATGAATAAAGAGGCAAAGAAATAGGAGAGGAGAGGGAGAGGAAGGAATAACTTAAGCGCAGGGGCTGAAAGGTTTGTTTGATATACATTCTAAATTATAAATAGATTCGAGTCTCACCCATTCTCTGCCCGTTACCTGCATGTGACTGAATTAATTTGGCTCATAACATTTCCCTCCTTTCTGCACGCTTCTCCTTTTTGTGAACTTCAGTCCTAATTGCATAATACTCCTGATTTAAGCACAAAAAAATGGCCACGTTTTAAAAGATCCTTTAAGACCAGTAGCCTCGTGTATCTTGGACCAGTGAACCTGACGAGATGTGGCTTGCGCTCATCTCAGCACAAAGGTTGGGTTATCCGTATGGACCGGGGAGTCTTCCACCAGAACGCCACTCATCATGTCAGTAACCATGGTGATGTAAAGTCGAGCTGTACAGAGCATTGATCATCCTCTGGGCTGTCATCATTATCATCCAAATAATCCCCTTTCCCTTAGGCGACTCTTGCCTGTAGTATCCTTCACACCCTCAATCTGATACTTTTCATCAACATTTATATACATTTCTCTTCTGATCCATGTCATTATATTTTGTTTTTTCTATGTGGACGTCTGTAACCAATTCCCGTTTTCTCACAAGGACATTAAGGACATCGTCTTCCACATTGTAACAATGAGTTCCCCTTTTCCCTCCAGACACCCCGTTCAGAGAAGGTCAGGAGCGAGACCTGAAGGCAGCCTTGAAGCTGACAGACCCCTCCATCCCGCTGGTGTTTGTCAGCGGGAACCATGACCTGGGCAACACCCCCACGCCCAGGACAGTGGAGCAGTACTGCAGCGCTTGGGGGAATGACTATTTCAGCTTCTGGGTAAGCAGTCACCTAATACATAATACATTTCATAGTAGCAACAGCCAGTAGCAGTGGCTGTGGCATGGAGGACATATTATGACTGCGGGTCCTGTGCACCAGCATGCTAAGTGCTTTTACCTACATGCTCATACACTGAAATCATGGTTGACACTTGACTTCAGTTTTTCTCAGCATTTACATGTAGGCTTCCACCATATATAATGCATTCACATGTTTCTGCCCACAAATCTTTTAAGGCCATGAGCCCCCTGGACTCTTGCCCTGCTCACTTCTCCTATTCCTAATCCCGTTACGAGTAGTGTTATTGGATTTTTTCAAATAAGATGATGGAAATTAGGATTTTGCAGCTGTACAAATTGCAGGAATCACTGCGGGAGAAAATTATTATAGGAATGGAAATTTAAACAGTAAATGTTAGAAAATGCATTATAAAATAACCCTTGATAAAATGAATGGCGTACGTGACGAACATCCATCACTCTGCCCCCTCTCTCTCCTTCCGTATCAGGTGGGTGGAGTCCTCTGCCTCGTTCTGAACTCCCAGTTGTTCTATGATGCCTCGGCCTGCCCTCAGCTGAAGGAGGCCCAGGACACGTGGCTGGAGGAGCAACTGAGCAGAGCCTCCTCCTCAACGGTAGAGCGTCATCAATGGCATGATTCTATTCTTGTGTGATTTATGGGGACGTTTCAGCTAGACAATGTCTGCCTTTGTCTGGAAGTTTGGCTAATCACCACCGTCTGCAGCCATCTGACACAACAATTGAATTTCGTGCATCGGTCATGAACTCATCCCTCACATATGTCTCTGTCCAGGAACCCAAACCCAAACATGTCCTGGTGTTCCAGCACATTCCTCTGTACCTGAAGACACCAGATGAGGAGGACGACTACTTCAACCTGCAGAGGGGAGTCAGACAAAGTCTGCTGGACAGGTTCAAGAGGGCAGGTAGGACAGCAAGGAGGTACAAATTATGGCTCCTCTTGTTATTGGGCTTGTATGCAGAGCCACTTATGTGACTGAGCAGGTTCAGGTCCAGTATTTTGCTCAAGGGCACTTCAACGTGACGTATAGTGTGTGTTTTCTTATCTAACTGCAAGGTCTTGTCAATCCAGATTTGACTATATAGTAGCTATATGTGGAAGTCACAAAAGAGATTAAGTTTTGTTGTCTTAAAAGTCAAACAGCAGTCAATCCTAAACCCTTAAAATATCGGCAGTATTTTCTGTCATGATGGATCAGACCACTTGTTTTAAACATGTTGTCTTAATACTTCTTGGCTAATATTCCTGTTAAACCTGCTCATTTCTAGCATGTCTGACTGAAGCACAGTCAGCCATTCCATTAGTCACAACCACAGGAGAGCTCCAGGCTCACACACACACACGCACGCACGCACGCACGCACGCACGCACGCACGCACGCACGCACGCACCCACCCACACAGGCGTAATTGAATTAATTAATGAATTCACTCCCTATAAGAAGAATAATTTCATAATCAGAATCCATTGTTGTCGGCTTATAAGAGTCTGATATAAGGGTATCTGGAAGGAGAAACTCTCACAAGGACAATAAGTCTTCAAGAAAGCAGTGACTCAACTCACACACATACACATCGCACTGGCCAGTTGTGCACAACTGATTGACAGGACAGCTCATACAGACTCATGCGGTGCCTCTCAATCATGCATCAAGGTGACTGGCGGGGGATGGTATTAATTTCATTATCCAGCCATTATTCCAGCAAGTATTTAACCATGTTGGCCCGTTTTGGTCTGATGACCCTTCTCTTTCGTAATTGATTGCTCCTCTAAGGGAACACTGGTTAAAGATTTAAAGTGCAATCCGTACGAGTTTTTAATATGCAGGAACAGAGGGTATGACTGTATGTGCAGAACATGCTAACCGTAAGTATCTTTCCTCATCCACACTCTTGTTCGCACATGTTCTGCCGGCAATTATAAATTCAGACTACATATAGGGCACATACTGGATGAACTATATACATACATGTCCTGTGCGTGGTTATTAATAATTGCTGATAGACATGCTAGTGCTCACTATGAAGCTGCAGACGCTACATGACTTTCTCATGTTGGTGTGTACATACATCTAGGCTTATATGTGTATGTATGATATATGGTGCTTCTGATTACAGCAAGAGAAGGGGTGTGATCTCAGGCTGCCTGTGATTTATCTTCATATTTTACTTCCCACATTCATGCACCCTCTCTGTCCATTCCTGTCCCATACATAACAATGGGCTCAGGCAAAATGTCAAACTCTGTCTCCTGAATTTATCCGGAAATGTTTGGGGAATTTTAATTTGACTATAAAGTTCTCTTCATTTTGACATGTTTCAAAAGCCATTCATGTCATAGGAAATCAATTAATCCTAAAAAAAAGCTGTCAGGCTATTACAAAAATGCTGTGAAATCCAGCGCAGCCTTGTCATTGTTAGTCGCTCTTGATAAGTGAGCGAAATATACAAAATCTGAAACTCGAATCCAGTGAGTTGAAAAAAACGGCACTCGCGCAAAAGAAGGAATCAAACCGGTTATTGTTGAATAATACAGCCTTTGTCTCTCAGTGCTTTCTGCTCTCCTCTGATCCCCCAGTTTCTCTTTCATGCTCCTTCTGCTCTCTGCTTCATCTCTTACTAGGAGAGTCTCGGTGACTGATGCTGTAACGTCTGTACTCTGAATCTACTGGAATATGTCCTTGAGGCATGAGTGTAAAAGAGACTGACTGTGATCATCGCTGTGCTCTGTGATAGAGCTGCTACTATATATCCATACCAGATATTTGTCAGAAGTGTTGTTTTTTCTATTGTTAGCCAGGCTAACAGCATGGTCCACACTCCAGCCCCACCACAAGGTTTCCTTTTTTTGGTGTAATTTCATGGCAACTGTTGGATTGATTGCCATTTGGCACAGACATTCGTGGTCTCCAAAAGAAGACTTTTCATTTAAAGCCACCATCAGGCCAGAGTTTTTATGTACCTAGAGGACAG
Organism: Chaetodon trifascialis; assembly: GCF_039877785.1. Taxonomy (NCBI): domain Eukaryota; kingdom Metazoa; phylum Chordata; class Actinopteri; order Chaetodontiformes; family Chaetodontidae; genus Chaetodon; species Chaetodon trifascialis. The sequence goes on along the minus strand of NC_092076.1, from coordinate 14,438,605 downwards.
TCTGTTGAATAGAAGGTCTGTTCATAGTTTTTAGAGGGTGTGTATTAATGATTTTTGTTGATAGCCAGACAAATATTCATAGACAATAGTCAAAAACTTTAGTGATCCATTACCATTTTGTCTTGCACCATCATCAGGTGCTTCATTTTTTGACACCTGCAAAACATTTAAAAAAAAGTAATGACTTTCACAGTGTCCTCAGCTGTACTTTGTGTGTGGCGTCAGTGTTAAATATTAGCATGCTAACACATTAAGCTAAGGTGGTGAACATTGTAAACATTACACCTGCACCAGCACATTTGTATGCTCGCATTGCCATTGTGCGCATGTTAGCATGCTGACATTAGCATTTAGCTTAAAGCAGCACTATGCATGTGTATAAATACAGCCTCACAGAGCGGCTAGGTGCAGAGACTTTTTTTTGTTTTCTATTTTTAAGGATTTGAGCAATGATCTTATGAATTATCTGTAAATGTATATTTTTATAAAATTGATTCAGACTCCAGTTATATTTTAATGTCTACTGTCTACTCTAATGCATAATCAGATGCATCATAAATAACAAGAGGGTTATATATATTTTTTATACGATGCACTCATGCCACAGAAGCAGATACATGATTACTAGTACCAGAAGTTATATATATAGGACTTTACAGATTTTTCATTTCACTTGTCATGTTCAGTGTCATGAAACACAGATTTTCTTGGGTTTTCTTCACATGTTGGCCACAAAATGAGCAAACTATAGAAACTTGTATGAAGTAGGAGGTTCCTGCAGGGCAAGCTAGCGCCTGCTAAAAATACCCCAATGGGGAGACTGCTGGCTTTTTCGAGGAGAAAACAAGAAAAACGAGGAAGGAATCGCAGAGAACTGTTATTTACTGCATAGTACAGAAAAAAAGAGCGCCAGGGAAAGTGTGTTGTTTGTCTTCCTGTCTGTGCGGCCTGTGTTCCCTGTCATCCGTGGTAAATTATGTCTCTTCTGGACATTGGCTAGATTGGCTATGGTAATTTTTTCCCCCTCTTTGAGTTGCGTTATTCACGCATCACCCCCCCCCCCCCATGTTGGTCCATCCTTACCGCTTCACCCTGTGATCCGAAGCCTCCAGATGTGCTCTTGTACTCTGGTGATCATTACTGTCATTACAGCAAAGGGCAGCATCATTAACCTCACACACACACACACACACATATACACACACACATCCATGCACAAACAGTTGAGGATCGGCACAGATAAAGCTTTCATGTCATTTTTCCACCAAGATTTTCATTAAAGTAAGCAGTTGACAAGGATACGTCTTTATCTGTGTTTGTGCAGCCTGCTCTCATGTAATTTTGCATGGAAGATAAATGTGCAGTGGCTATGCTAACAGTTCAACGGTTACATGTTTTATGGTGTAAAAAGAATTTCGCTTCATGATCCCTTAATGGAACAATGGGAAGCTCTTTATGATACTCTGAAAGTGTTTCTTCACACCAGTAACACATGGGTGTTATTCAGAAAAGCTCAGACTCAAGGATATTCTTCTTAGTTCACGGCCTCAAAGTTGCTACTTATTTTAGCGAAGAGAAACGGCAGTCTGGCAAGAACAAAGAGGTAAAATTGGATGGCTTTCCTCTCTCTTTGTCTAGAAATTCTAATTCTACAGAAAGCAGCTTTGAAATGAAATCACTGGATGTTATACAAATGTGTCTTTGGAAGCAAATCAATCCTCTTAAGTGAGTAAAAGCTGACCTGTAAATCTTCATCAGTATAATCCGAACATTTCTGACAATTGTACCCAATGTTGGTACTCCGCTGCTCTGTATGTGGGAATAGCAAAACATCCAGATGTTCTGGAAAGACGGGTAGTCAGCTGGGTCTCATGTATAGCTGCTATTGACAGGTAGCGCCCTTGATCGATATGTGCCTGCTTCAGGCTAGTATGGATGACCCTGCACCTGCACAAAACCAACAAATCTAATGTTAAAAAAGTAAGTACACACTGCTGTGTGCAAGTGAGTTCTCTGGTCGGACTGCGTCTTTTGTGGTGTCAGTTGGCTTATAGCGGTGGAGGATTTGGCTCAGCATTAGTGAGGTTGTTACTGCTGCTGCTGGGTTTCTGCAGCCCCCCACCACTCCAGGGACACATGATGGAAATAGAGAATGTAGCCTCCCTGCAGACAAAGAAATACATTTAATTGATTTTTCCTCACTGAGGTATTTTTCATCCCTATTCCTACTCCTTCTTCTCATATGTGAGATTGAGTAATTGTGTGTGCGTGACTTTACTTTGTATGTGTTTCTGTGTGCGTGCTAGATGCGTTTCGCATATGAATCACCATGCATTGGAGAATTTTTTCCGTGCATCATATATTCTACAGAAAGCATCTATATGTTATCTCAGCAGCACAGCCGCACGTGGAAAAGGTGCGACACCAATTAGTCTTCCTGTGGCTCATCAGAGTGAGCAGTTCAACCCTGGGAACTGTTGAGTGCAATCCAACTCATATTAACGATACTCTGCCTCTGTGTGATGACCCTCTCTGAAGGCCAAGTAGAGTATCGTGCAATCCCCTTCTTAATTGCACAAGCAATTACTGTGGTGTGTGATTTGACAGTGATTTGGTTGATATTAAATCTTGCCTTTAATTGTGCCTGTGCTGCCTGCGTTCAAAATCTGTTGAGCAGCACCTGATTAGAAAAGGACACGTTTCAAATGCACAAATAAGTCTGATTTATTGGTCGCTACTGACAACCAGTAAACAAAGCAACAAGATATTTACGACTTGGCACAAGGCTTTTCAGACAGTACAGTACAGTACTCTCAGTTTATTGGTAGCAATCATGCAAAGCCCTAAAAACCCTGGAGGAACTCCTTTTTACTCTTATTATGGTTACTTCTGTGCTGCCTCATCACTGTCATACCCATAATCATAGTAAATATGCTCTCTCTGGCTTTGCAGCCCCTACCTATTGCTGTTTTTCAGCGTATGCGTGAATGCAGCCTCAGTCAGCATTTAATTACTACAAGCGGAGGACGAAAGACATGCGAGAATAGTAGGTTGCTTGTTCATTGTGAATGTTGAATTTCAAGAGAACAGGTTTTTACGCACATCCAGGATCTCTTCGGAGAAGATTGAATTCCCATTTCTGGGAACCGATGTCTCCTCTCAGAGAGGAGAGAGGAGTAGCAGAAATCACAGCAGTGCTCTCAGCCTCGCCTCTCCTCATAGATGGTTGTACTGTAATTAGATTTCTTTGCCCTCCTCCTCCTCCTCTGAGGTTTATATCCTACATCCAGGATACCTTCAGCACGCATACAAACAAGGACAAACGGATAGACAGACAGACACATGCACACCTCCATGCTGCCTCCAAATCCTCTTTATGTGTGGGGAAAAAAACAAAAACAAGAGTACAGCTAAGAAATTCATTGGAATACCCAACATTGCTAGCGGCTGCGGAGTTGTACATACAGTAGCTAATTAGAGGCGAAGATAAGCCGTGTGCTGCTCTGCATAGTCCTTCTGTATTTCCTACTCCGTCTCTCACTCTTTCTCTCTCTCTTGCCGCTGGTCGTCTTTATCAGCAAGGGTCCTTCTCTGTTCAAAAGCAAAGACACATTTATCACCCACTGGGGATTCGATAAGAGGCCATGGTTAAGCCTTTAACCCCATTGTTTTAATGATGAGGCAGAATAATTATTTTGCTCTTTCTGTATCTCGCTCTCTTATTATGCCTTTTTCTTTGTCGCACTCTCTCTTTTTCTAACGCAAGCAAAGGTGGCCTTTGGTGGTGACGACTTGCCGGGCATTCAGAAGGTAAATGGGCTGCGTTTGTTAAGGCGTGTTGTTTCAGGGTGCTGATATGATCCAGGAAGTATCTGATTCATAATTTTAAAGGCTTGTCAGATGGTGAAATAATGCACGATGGTTTATAATACTGTGAGTAGGGCTGGGCGATATGGCTGAAAACTGTATCACGATATAAGTGTTTTATATCAGTCGATATCGATAATTATTGATATGTTTTATGACCTATTTAAAATAAGGACCAGGAGAAAAATACATTAAATTTAAACATTTTTATTTTAAATTTAACCTTCCTCTGATTATAATCCCCTCAGCTATCAAGGCAGAAATGAAAGGAAATGCCAACACAACCATGGAAAACACTCAAATAATAAATGTAAAAAAAGTGTAAAAATGTAAACAGAGAGAAACCTGAGAACTTTTTTCTGCAGGTTTAGTGCAGAAAGTTCACAAGCTGATTCACCTTCTGCTGAATAAAATGTTTTCAGATATGTGCAGTGTTTTGTAAACATAGCAGAAACTGAGGTAGACTTGACATCTGTAACATACAAACAAACAAACATGATAGACAGCACAGTAACTGAACTATAAAACCAGCCTAGACATATGAACAACTTCAGTCACTCTTCTTACTCTAAACATACATGAACTATTCAATTATAGTTTTATTGCAAGTGTGTTTAAAAAAAAAAAAAAAAAAAAAAAAGCACATGTAAGAGATGTTTGTAACCTGGCTTCCCCACAGTTCTCAGCGGAAGCATGTCTTTAGTTATATGATATGATGCTGCCTCCGTTATGTCTTTGTGCCTTTTAGATGATTTGTCATCAGGCACTGAAGCAGAATACCTCTGGTGGTACCTCATGGTGGTCTGCTGCTTGTGCGGTGGTGCTGCGGTTGTAGATGTTGTTGGACGTTGGCGAATACGGCTGCGCTCCAAAGCGTGAGCACGGCTAAGGTGGTTAAACAAGTTTGTGGTGTTACCGGTCTTGGTGGGGACGACAGTCTTGCGTGTTTTACAGACCACATTGGTCTGACTACGGTCCAACTTATAAAATCCAAAAAACTGCCATTCTGACGAGCTGACTTTCCCTGTTTCATCGACAATTTCGTCACTCGCTACAGCACTCACTTTCTATTTCTCATCTCACTCCTCGCAAAGAATCAAACACGAGACAATGTGATGGCGCAACCGAACTGATACTGTTACATGATTGGCGTGTTAGCGTGTCTCTCCCACTGCTCAGTGATTACTCCCTACGTTGCACAGTTGCCTGAGAGTGAGTGCTTTTGTTCATGCAACCAACCTCGCTTCACAACTTCTGGTTTCTTCCGACAAAAAAAAAAATTATCGAATGTTTTATCGAACGCATTTTTTTTTTTGATATTGATTACGTGCCTATCGCGAGACATATCGTTATCGTTTTATTGCCCAGCCCTTACTATGAGGATAGATCTTCTAACTGTAGACGATCGGCATGTAAAAAGAACTTTTTAACTTTTCATGTTCAATGTCTTTGAGGGCATAATGAAAACCCTTTTTTCATTACTATAAGGGTCACTGTAACTGATAATAATAAGAATAATTGTGTAATACTGTATTTTGCGATAATGTGAAATCTCCACAGTAACTACAGATGTCAAATAAATGTAGTGGAGTAAAAAGTACAATATGTCCCTCTGACATGTAGTGGATTCCAATTAAAAAGGATAAGAAAATGGAAACACTCGAATATAGTACAAGTATCTCTGAATTGTACCAAAGTACACTGCTTGAATAAATGTACTTTGTTACATTCCTTCACTATCAAACTGTGTTGGTATTGGAGTATTTCAGTCTCCTTAAATGTGCTCATTAAGCGTTCGTACTAATTCAGACTCCTTCAAAAGTCTCCTCCATCATTGGCAGCTACATCCCACCTCCACTCACCTCACTCCCTGCTGCGGTTTAAGCAGCACCTCGAGGTGTTTCACTCTCATATCTACTCTGATTATGCTTTGGCCTGTGAGCGCTGCCAAAACCTGATTTACTTACTCTCAGTACTGTGCCTGAACGCCTCCTGTGTAGACACTGATGGAGGACTGATGCTGCTAAAGATAAAAAGAAACTTAACTCCGGGCTTTTTGAGGGTACTCCCCAGGTTTGGGCCCTGGATTTCCACTGTCCCCCCTTAGTATTACGCCCCTGAACATCTGCGACATCTTAAGTTTCGAGGTCTGTCGTACTTGGAGAAACATAAGGATCATAGCGTGGCGAATTCAGGATGATTATGTACCACGTTGGGTACCAAATGGCTAAAAGGCATACATACTCTCTGAGGGATAGATGACATGCTGACTACTTTCATTTCAAAGCTCCCTTTGTGTGTGTGTGTGTGTGTGTGTGTGTGTGTGTGTGTGTGTGTGTGTGTGTGTGTGTGTGTGTGTGTGTGTGTGTGTGTGTGTAACTGGAGGACACAGGATGGGGATGCTGCATGGTGACTGATGGCTGGGAGTGATTTATGGGGAGCCAGGGCTGCAAGACGCCTCACCACGCTACATCATTTTGTATCCCTCTGTCATGCAAATTATCAGCAGCCACCATTTCATGATGAATTATTTCCCAGACCTGCACTTTAATGACAACCGCCCTTCAATAGAAGCGCACACGTTGCATGTTCACTCCTACACAGCCCATTCTCACAGATGTGCAGATGACAGCTTTGTTCAAAACCACATTAAAAGTTTGTATCAAAGAGAGAGATGGAAAAAAAGGAGGAAAGGTCTGAGGGAAAATGGCTTCTCCTGGAGGTAATCGCTGACGGTTGGGGGGGGGTTTAGTGGCAAGATAGGAACTTTGCCCGCAATTAGCAAATCCAATCAGTGACCAAGAGATGAAAGGGAGATGAAGGGAAAGAAAGGGAGGGCAGATTGAAGGAAGGAGCACAAACATCAAACATGATCAAATGTGGACAGATGATTCTGTATTTCCTTTATTCCTTTATTTTGCGGTCAACAGCAGCAGCCACGATTAGCATTTAAATGGTGAAGGTGTTACAGAATATTCAAACTCATCCCCCAATTAAGGCGAACATGGCTGAAATGATTACAGCATATAAAAATCATAGTGCAAACAAAACACAGTTGCATATTGGAAAAGACTCCCCTCTCCCCTCTGTGCATTTTTCTGCAACCCTGACTGGAATTCAATTTGACTCTGGGTAATTTTCCTCCGTTTGCATTCAATATGTTTTCATCACTCTGACTGCTTACTCTGGGTATTTTCTGAGTGCTCTAACTCCCTTCCTCCCTCCCCACCTCTTGTCTGTCAAAGCAAAGGCCAGTCCCCAGATGGGAGTCTTTATCACAAAGAAAAGCACAAAAGAACCAGCCCTGTTCCAAGGCTGACAGGTAAATGGGATTTCCGCAGAGACTGAGACAAGACCTGGAATTATCAGCACAGAAAGTACATGTTTTCTTGAGGGCATCCACTCAGCTAGAAAAGGGAAATGCAGAAATGCAGCAAAGCATGGCGAAGAGACATAAATGTGTTGAAATTGGACTTAACAATCATCCACTGTATGTGATACCGCCATTTAACACTCTCTGAACACATACTGTGCTTCCTGCGGGCGAGTAGCTCAGTGGGTAAAGCAAGACACTTAAGACTTAGCACGCTTATATGGTCAGTTCTCTTTATGGCTGAATGGGTGTAGTATGGTACTGTCAGTGGAAGGAGAAAGCTCTGATTCTTTATGTAGCTCAACGACTACGACCGTGGCACCAGCATCACTGCAGTTAATTCCCACCAGGCCACCCATGCAGAGACACTTAAGATAACAATGCACAGAAAGTGCGATGTGCTACTTTGATTGCACTGAAGCGAAGGGAAAGGAGTCGTGTATCGTATTTTTTCATTGTCAAATCAAGCTCATTTTCCCAGAAGGGTGCCGGCTGTCATTATCCTGGAGGCAGTGACAGCTTCCAGCAGTGCATGCAAGTCCACCAGCTCTTAAGTTTTCATTTCAGCAGAGAACTGGCTTTCCTGGTTGAAGGTGGGCACATTGTGAAATCAGTTGTGAACAGGATGTACAAGTAGGCGATAATAAGTATCAAAGTGGAATTTTCCGTGTCATGTCCACAGCCTATAGTAGCCAACAACAGTGGGGAAAAAAGCCGAAAAGAAGTGCCTGCCCCTCTTCTCTCATGTAAAGATCAAGCCACTTGCAACCAGTTTTGTAGATGACTGGTGCTTTGTATAATAAGGGTATGCTGCTTCAGAGCGAAACTTTACAGTCAAAAACAAGAAATTCAGTGCAAATGGGGATGTTACACAGGGTTTGAAATGATAAATATAGTAAATGGCCTCAATATGAAGATAGATGGCAGAAATAGTTTACACTGGGCATGTGCTAAATCGGCATTTTAGGCTAATGTTACAGAAATTAGAAGGTTAAAAAGCAAGGTTTCCAAACTACATCATGCAGACAACTTGAGTGAAGCTTCTGTTTTTAGGTTTGTGCTTTTTTAAAGGCCCTAATAAATACTGTCTCAACAACCAGTTTGTAATGAAATTTAGAACACATTTTTCTGTTCCCCAACATTGACGATCCTCTGACTTTTCATCAAGTGCCAGCATAAGGGCAAAGTTTAAATATGTCCAATACTTTATGACCAAATACCTATAAAACTGCACTTCGTGTCCAGTGCTAATTAGCAAGTGTTAGCATGCTAAACTAAGATGATGAGCATCATTCGCCAGAAGTCAGCATGTTAACGTTGTCATTGTGAGCATGCAGACATTAGCATTAGCTCAAAGCACTGCTGTGCCTGTGTCCTCCCTCACAGAGCTGCAAGCATGGCTGTACACTCTCAAGTTTTGTCTCTGCTGCTGTTACAAATGCAAGTCACACACGCCTTCTCCCAGTTTTTTTTCTGCTTACTCATGTCCTCTGTCCTGCTCCTGTCACTCAGTGCTCGGCGTCTTACCGGTAGTGTCTGACCTGCGTCAGGAAGAGGGTTGCCAGCGTGGGTTAACCCTCATCACTGTGTTGGTCTAGCAGGGGTCATTGCCAATCAGTAGCTGTGTGCTACGACAAATCTTTGAGGTTCAAAATAGTTTTTTTTGCTTCATTTTGTGTATATTTCAGTCCCATGCAGGCCGTCTCAGCCTTTACCTTTACTTTTAAGGAGTGCTTTCCCACATTCATTTTCTGGCAGGCACTTTCAGAGGTCAGCCTCATCTTCTGACTGCATTGCAAAGGAGACAGCTTTTTCTCTTTCAGTTGTTTATCTTTATTCATACAGACAATCTTTGTGAGATTGAAAATGCTTTTCTTTCTCCAATAGGCCTTTTTTTTTTTTTTTTTTATTTAGCAGAGAGTGGCCCAGGTGGAGCAGTTGACTTCTAAAGCCTGCATAATGACACCTCTCTGAAAGGGACGTGCTCAAATGAATTCAGGCCAGGGCGTTATCTCTGGGCAGTTACTAAATTGTATCTATGAAATCGGCTATTGGAGTGAGCCGATTCATTTCCATAGCACACAAATTGTTCATTGGTTCAATCCACTTCAATTCTCTATATACTTAAGACCTTAAAAGAAAGCCTGTAGTGTGTCGTGACGATCATCCCATTCTGCCTGATAGACATTAGACAGGTTAGCCAAGCGCAACTCTCCCAGGACCCCTGTGCCTTGGAGGAGAAAACTAAGAGGTGAATCTCTCAGAACAGAATAGACTTTATTACTCTGGTATTTGAACAGTGGTGCTAAAAAATAATTCTGCTTAGCTGAGAAATATTCAGAGCCATTTAAAAACACCAGTGAAGTGCATATAGATAAGCAGATATCACCGCTTACGCTTACTGTCATACTTTACCTGTTGTTGTAGTAAATGCTAGTTACACTTAATATTGAAGAGCACTTATATGGATTGTTGTTCATTTATGTTGTGTAGGGGTACGATTTATTAACTTTTTGCAGCTATTTTATTTAAGTAGCATTTCAACACTTTGGGAAATGCTCTTATTCGCCCTTTTGATTACAATTAGGTGAGGGAATTGATACCACTTGCATGTCTGTCTGCTAAATGTGAAGCTACAGCCAGCAGCTGGCTAGCTTAGTTTAGCATAAAGACTGGAACCAGAGGGAAAAGGCTTGCCTCTGCAAACAAAATCCACCTACCAGCACCTCTAAAGGTCACAAATGAACACATTATATCTTGTTTACCATTTATTGTTTCCCAAAAAATTGTAGTTTTTACACTTGCATGCTAGGCAAAGTTAACTGGCTAGCTGTGTAGCGAACACATATGAGAGTTGGATCAATCTTTCATCTCAGTGGTGCCCTCTGTGTCTCCTTTATGTCATTTTCAAAGCTCTGCCCAACAAACACACAGCACAAGTCCGTTACATGGATGTATCACATACATATGGGGGAAGCTCACTGCTGCTGCGTGGGGTGTCATGCAGTGTGTGTGTGCCCGTGTGGGATGTGGATCATCAGAGACGTGGCTACAGAACCCAGACACACTGACACATGTATACATATGCACACTTGCACACTCCCACACTTATATTTGTCAGCGTGATTAATCATGGCATCGTTGGGAGTTTTAGAGGAGGTTCAGAAAAACCCATTTCAGCTTCAAAGGCACTTTTCCTTCTTGCCGTTTATTCGTCATTATTATTGCAGGATTAATTTCTGTCTATCGCTTCTTTACTATTGCTGCCGTGGCGTCTTCCTCCCACCACCTCATCTCTCAGAGGTGACGAAGAAGTCGCAGCCCTCATGCGGATAGTGTAACAAATCCAGCATTTCCACAGTCGGTGTCGCTAACTGAGTCATCAGGTGATCGCGTCAAACACTTTCCCTGCTTCACACTTCTGCAGCTTCTTCGCTTTGTTTTCATTCGCAGGGTCTGAATAATTGTAGACGTGCTGTGTGATTCCTCATAGGACAGATAAAAACACTTACAGGAGCGCACCACAGAGCACACACGCGCCTATACGTACACAGGCATACAGATTAATGAGTACATGCTTTGGCCGAGAGGCGTGGAGGGCGTTTGTGGTCTTTTGACCTTCCTCTAAAAACAACATCGAGGACGCACATGGACAGAAACACACATGAACGCACCTTTTGCGACTAGACAGTGTTGACCCATGGCCATTTTGTCAGTCGTGGCAAGGTTATGTGAAAGGCTATTATTCCTGGCCACACACACACATATACACAAACATTCATTAAATGCGTGGTCCATAATGATATAGCTGCAGGCCCACCCATAAGTCACAGGAGGGTGGGCTTCATGCAGTGTTGCCCCAGGTTTTGACTGTAAATGAATTTAGCCCGGGCACATGCACACACAGGCTCAAATCATCAATTTCCATCTATGGCGGATTAATTATTAAATGGTCCGGCATGTGCAACCGCTGTCCTCACAGAGCTCTGAATATTAATATAAATTTAGGTCACATTTGTATGCTGGTGCAGTTCGATTATGTGGAGTGTCGGACTTGATGATTCAGGGCAATTTCACGGCGCTGACATCGAAGTAGTATCAGCGGCGGAGACATAAGAGTTTTTTCCTACGGATCCTCCTTGTCTTTGTTGTGCAGATTTCTGGGACAGACCAATGTCTTTCTCATGTGCAGGCTGCTATTTATCCTCTTTTGTTGCCAGTTTTTCTTTTTCTTTTTTTTTTTTGGCTGAGTCTCTCTGGAGATGAGGCAGCAAGCAGCAAGACTTCCCTCCATGGAAACACAATGCTGTTAGAAAATAGAGCAACTGATTTTCTTCGCCAGAAGCCTGCAATAAACTCATTTTAGAATCAGATCCTCTCACCTGCACATTTGAATATGCAAACGATAGCCGATCGCTTTTTCTTTAACCTTATGTTAAGCCTTTGTTCAAGTGAAACCTGCCACCAACTTGACAGAAAATCTAATTGGTTCCCCCCAAAAACTAAACACACGCTCCCGTGGCCGCAGCAAAACAACTCATTCTGCAGCCCTCACTCAAAGTGAGGCTCTGTTTCAGCGTGCCATTTTAAGTGTGCAGTCATTTCAGCTGTAGTGGCACAGTATCACCGCCGCAGGGCCGAGCCTCACCCTCACCATTCCATTAACAATGTCGTTTGTAATTGAAAATAAATTGAAAATCGTGCCTCCCCTAATGAAAGTTTCCCAGGTTTACAAAATATGCTACAAGTGGAAGGCTCCTGAGTATGTTTCTGTCATTCTTTCTTTCTTTTTTCATGTCTTCCTCACTGTCTTCCTTCTTTCCTTCCTCTAATCTCTCTTATGCTAGTTTCTCTTTTCCTCTCTTACCCTTCCTTATGTTTCTTTCTTTACGTCTTTCTTCCTTCATTCTTTTTTCCTGTGATCTCCCCTTTCTTATTTTTCTTTTCTCCCTTTCCTGCCCATAAGACATTGTGTTGAGAAAGTTCTGGTAGATGATAATAGATAGGAAATTATTCAATATTACACTGTAACAATGCATGAATGATGTTATGCTAATGCTCAGTGAGCGACTGTGTAACTTCGTATACAGTCATCTATCAGAAACCAAGAAATTGCACCTTTATTTGGGACAGAGGGGTCAGACATGGTGTGAATTACATGGCATGATGCCTATTCATAAAAACATCCCAAATTAGATCAGTGACGTAAGCAGAGACAAAATCAAGGCCACTAAACAAACAAATGGAAGCGTTCATGTTCCACCAGTCAATGCTTGGATTTGTGGGCTTTCTTTATTGCACTCTCACACGCCTCTCATTACCATAGGGGTAAAAGCAGTCTTCTCCGGCCATTATCACCGAAACGCCGGCGGTTGCCACGGCGGCCTGGACATGGTGGTGAGCTCGGCCATCGGCTGCCAGCTTGGCGAGGACACCCACGGCGTCCGGGTGGTGGTAGTGACTGCCGACGGTGTCGTCCATCGCTACCACAGCCTGGAGCAGCTGAGAGCGGGCAGCATGGACGAGGATCTCAGGAAGCTCCTGCAGGCCTGAAGGCCGAACCAAATCAGGGAAAACTTGGCTTGTCAGCAACAAGTTTGTTTTTTGTTTGTTTAATTCTACAATTTTGAGCCTCTGTTTTTAGATCCGACATGGTTTTTGGAGACTGGCGCGTTGGTCAACTGTGCAGACAGGGACACAGTCTCAAATGTGATCAGCATTGTTGGCCAATGGCTCAATTTCCAAAAATCCTGTGTATATTAGAGTGGAAAAAAGAATGAAAATGTACTGTATGTTTGACCAGAAATAAGAGGAAAAAGCAACAGAGATGCAACTATACGCCAACCACACATTATAGAGTGTGCGGAATCTTATTCTAAAGTTAAATGGAATTCATTTTCTCTAACTGCTTTCCTCAGAGCATCTATTGGCAGAGTGGATGTTATCATCTCTGCCCCACACAAAAATCACTGAATGTGTTGTAAAAGTAGCAGTTCTTACGTGGAGAAGCACAAATTCACCTGGCAGTCCTCCTGTATCACACGGAGGCTGACACCCACTCTGTCTGTGAAGTGTAAATGTTAAAAGTTCAAGACAACACGCTATGGTAAAGTCCCATGTTGTCAGCGTAACTTTAAGTGTATCCAGACTTTAACATTGAAGGAAGATTCCACCTTAAATACTCGTTCAGCGCAGGTACTGGAGGTGGTCTCCTGTGTTTCAGGGTGTAATTTGCTGTTTGGTGGTGTAGTTTTCTTCCTGTTTCTGCAGGTAACCTGGTAGTGAAGAGAAATTCATCATCAAAGAGGAAGAGAGAGCTGCAGGTCTTGTTTGATAAATTTACTTTAGGAATGCTCTTTAAAGGCTGTTGAAGAGCATCATGGGAGATGCAGAAAAATCAGTAAGGAGTTGAGACAAACTGTGGACGATCCTGCACTGAGTGCTGCAGGTTGATGTTATTGATGAGTTTTAAAGGGTGGAATTTTCCTTTAATGATGCTAAACTATCCAGCTGTCACCGTAGCTATTTCTACCGTTTGCTGTTGCTGCAGTCTAATGCCTCGTTGGCCATCCTATGCAAGCTATTGACATCATATTGTGTGTGTGTTTTTTAATGTTTAACACGGTATGTCGTCTAACTGATCTGAAGATGAGGAGCTGGCTGCTGACCTCTGATCAGAGCTGTGTGTTTATAGCCCCTAAAACTGCCTTTACAGGCAAAAGATGACTGTTCTGAGAAGCTTTTTGGACTGACCAGCCAGTAAACCCTTGTACATAGACTTTGAATGTGTTGACTCGAGAGATTATTCTTAATCCATATCTTATTTTTAACTCATTGATTTTCAAGTTCTAATCTTTTAGTTGGGGGTGGTAAAGAATTCAAACTGACCCACTGTGACCGAATGATTGTTTTGCAGAAGTCATGGCTCTAACCT
>NC_092076.1:13464431-13521931 GCF_039877785.1 Chaetodon trifascialis | reverse complement strand
GGACCATTAGCAAAGTTATTCATAAAAAAAGGTGAGTCAACTTTTCCTGTATTGACAAGTAAAGCAGGGATAGATTGGCCGGCCAAGAAGAAAAAAGAAAAACGTCCAAGGAGGGGCTGACGTTAAAAACACAGCTCAGAGTCAAATAAAGTTTACGGCCGACGTTCAAGGTGACACCGCGCTTGAAGCCCTCGTTCGCGGGCTGCCACAGAGGCAACCGGATTGTAATTTGAGGTCAAAGGTGAATCCTCCATCCAGACTTTAATGTTGCAATAAGCCGCGTCACAAAGGCTCCGGTTACAGTGCGATAAAAAGGTGTGAATATTTCACAGGAAGTCTCAAATAAAACGCAGTAAATTTTGCGCACTTTGTCCCAGAAACTCCACACCCTGCAGGGGATCATCTCAACTGCTCTTCCCAGCTCTCGCGTTACACACACACACATACTGACACACAAAGAGGTGAGTAGAAAAGCCATGGAAGCACAGGAGTGCATACAGAATGGGTGGATTTATATTGGTGTATGCTCAGGAGTGGCTCGCTCTGTCTGATGAGCGCAAGTGAGGCGAAATTTTGTACCCACACTCATGTATGTACGCACACACGCACATGCACAAAGTCAAGATTTGAAATCTTTGCAGGTTGGAAGCCGATATCCTCGCTTTGTTCTCTTAATGGTCCTGTTCCGTTTTTATTATTCTGAATACCTGACCCACCTGTACAGCCAGAGGAGACTTTATCCTGCCCGTCATCTCCCGTGAAACACCACTAGATACAGTTTCCCTTTCTCCCTCCATTCTTCCCCTTCTAGCAGCCACAGCTACAGTTTCAAATTGCTTCCTCCTCTTGTGTCCCCCCCCCCCCTTCTCATTCTTCCACGCTTTTCTTCTGTGGTCCATTTTCCTACAGCAGACAAATGATCGGCATTGATGAACACAAGGCGGTATTCAGAGGACTCACACCCAGCAGAAAAGGAAAAATCAAGTTTTTTTTGTAAGAATCTTTTTTAATGAAACACAAAAAGGCAATAAAATTAAGATAAATAATTTTTCCTTTTGTACATGAGGAAATATTTAAGTCATATTTCCAAAGAATGACTGAAATTACATAATATATTTTAGTAGGCTATCTCAACCGTACAAAGCGGGTTCCAGTGGGTCTAAAAAAACACAATGATGTCGCTTCTGTCAAAACGTGATGGTTAGAACTGAATCCAGTGTTTCTTAAAAGAAAATACAGCTTTTAAAAAAAAAATTCAATTAAAGACCCATAAAAGTAACATTTTAAAATTGAGTTTCACATTAGGTTCCTTTTAAAGCTTTTGCTTTGCAGTGTAACAGCAACATTGTTGTTAGATGTCAGTCAATGTCCTAAAAAAAGAAAAAGGCATTCATGTTCCTCCCCCCTGTACAACCTATACACTGACAACAAACAGTCATCACAGGCTTGCATGAACAGCAAGACAATGGTATGAACGAGGAAAACAAGCAAACATAAAACACACACAGAGACATTTTTGGCAAAGCAGGAATAAAAGTGACAAGAAGCATAATTTGTGATTTGATCCTTATCTTGTTTTTTTGTCTCTCAACATTGTCCCATTGATTGGCTCTGATTGTCCTTCACAGTCACATGATGCCATTCTGGTTGCCATAGAGACCTCAAGTGCATCAGCTGGGCAGCGTGCAGACAATGTTGCTGCAACATTTCTCGGAGGCTGTCATAGCAACGCTGGATGAACACGATCAGACGAGAGGAACTCTACTTAAAACACCTCAGTGATTGCAGGGGTCCCGGATTCAGATTTGATTGAACGTTTTTTTATGTCTTTTTCATAAAATTGTTTTCTTCTAATGCAGTGAAGCGTAAACTCCCAGGTGCTTTGGTATGTTTCTTTTTGATGTCAGATAAATATCTACATTTTATATAGGAATACAGGCTAAAATAGATAAAGAGGAACTAGATTCTTTTAGGATCAGGGAACAGCAGAAACTCAGTTTCTTTTCCAGTATTTGTTGAAAAAAAAACAAAAACAACAACAACAACGAAAAAAAAACCCCAACAGGAAATGCACATTCTAAACCCAGCGGAGTAAAATAAAGAGAAAAAAATTTGGACACATGTTTAAAAAGAGCCTTTTTCTGATTTCCTTATAAAAACATTTCCCAAACACCCTTTCAACATATTCACCCTTTGCCTAAAGCAGGGCTTACAAGCACAAAGTCTTCACATCTGTTGTACAGTTTGTCCCCAAATCCAAACCTCCAATCCTGTTCAGTGCATTGAGAAAGAAGGAAACTAACGCAACCTCCTCCCTCTGTCAGACCCTCCCAAACCCACCCACACACACCCTAAAAAATTCTAAATAAAATAATCTCTGCGAAATAAAACGACAACAAAACAAGAACAAATATATATGTATACTATTTACAACATGTTGTATTATACATAATGCTGTACAAAGCGCACACGCACGCCCATGCACACGCACACCAGCATGCACGCATCGCTCAAATAAACAATCCAACCACCTGTACATGTGTCTGCGCACCTGAATAGGAGGGTACGAGAGAGAGGTATTGACGTGTATGGCTTGACAGGAGAAGATATCGTTTCATGTTTCTGCACGTTAAGCACTGGACAGATTAATATTCAGAGTGTTAGAGACATACCGACGGCGCGTCATGCCGGCATCTTTGCTTGATGAGCACAGGTGTGTATGTGCACATACAGCACAAACACACACGCACGCTAAAGCACTATTTATTTAGAGCTCATTAAATGCCTACCAGGGTCATCTCAGCCACTCTGCAAACACACACACATGCACACATTTACACACAAAGTCCAAACTACAGTGTTTTTTGGTCCTGTTGGGGGATCTCCCAATCATGTTGCCATCATCAAACTACCAGTATAAGACCATTAAAACCCTCCAAAACCAGTGCGGTTTACAGTAAGTCTCTTCTTCCCATACAGTCTCTCCGGCTCTCTGAGTCAGTCTTTGTTTCAGAAAGCCAAGTCTACCACCCTTCCTCCACAGCATATCCAAGCTACTGTACTCCAAAGTGCTCATGTCCTTGGTTCCTGCTCTTTTGTTGCAGTAATGTTGTCGCAGTGATGAGATACTCTGTTATTTCAGCCACAGGGAAGGCTGTAGACTCTCGCTGCAACAAGGAGCCTAAGTCCACATATGATAAAGAGGTTAAATCTGACATGGATCAGACTTTTCCCAGAACAAACCAGACTCCTCTTAGTGCCAGTACTGTCGGGCTTCATCCAGTGGGCTAGCTCCTTCTCTTACAAGGGACGGATTGATGCGCAGAGCCAAAACTCTTTGTCTTGGTTTCCCTCTGTCCCCTGTTCTGTTCTGAAGGACCATCCTGGAAGCAGTCAACTCCAGACCTCAGGTCAATATTTGGATTTATCTCTAGCCGGTGGTGCTAGGACACAATGGCCATGCCGTCCGCGCTGATCAGCTGGCCTGTGGTTGGTTCGTAGGTTCCAGCCAGGTAGAAGAGGTCATTCGACGTGTTGCCGGGCTTACGTTCGCGCATCAGGTGATCATACTCAGTCTTGCTGAGCACCTGGCAGCGATGGGAGATGGTCTGCACGTCGTTCTCATCCTCGTGACTCGACTGATACAAGGCGTTCTGGGAGAGAGACGGGAAGAATGGTTGATAAATCAGGAACATGGTATATCTGACAGTCAAAATGTTGCATTTGCAGTTGCTTTCACAAGAGAAGTGGTAAGTGGTGAGATTGTCATGTCTTTGTTGGCATTATCTTTGGTGCAGTTTTCATTCTGCACTTCCCACACATGCTGTCTTTGTCATGCCTTTTATTGTGGGTTTTCTCACAATGAGGTTTGACTTTCTGCAAGTGATGGTCTTTTATGTTTGCTGAGCCTTCGTTGATGCTGCTTCTCAACTACCCAGCTCTATTTCTATTTATTCCAAACAAACCACTATCGCTTTGTGTCAGAAATGCAAATGCGTTACTTCGTGTGCAGCAGATTTTTTCAGGGAAAGACCCACCTTGCACTAAGTATTCAGAACTGCAAATGGTAGCAGTTTCATGAACTAAGTGGAGGTTCAACCATTCATATCAGATGGGAATAGGGAATAAAAGGAAGCAAAGTGGTAATATATTTATATGAAAATGTCACGGACTGTTACTTTGCCAGTCTCATTTTAGAAATTCTGCTTGCACTCCCTGGCCTTTACCTTGCCATCGCGGTGTCGCTTCCCCAGGCGAGTCTCCTCCGGGTGGTAGAACCACTTGACCCTGACCACCATGCTGGAGCTCCACGACTCCCAGAGGCTCTCCACTCTGCCCACGTAGGGCAGCTGGGGCCGGCCAGGTGACAGGAACACAGCACAGTCCCCGACACGCACCGTCTCCTTGCCCCGTACGATGGCCTTGTAGAAAAGCTTGCGGGCTTTACCCTTCAGACCTCTCCTCTGTCGGGTAAAGAGAAAAAAATAGCACTCTCAGTCAATTTATTCCATGTGGAGAGTTTATTTCACTGCCAGCCTCATTTAAAAAAATGAATTAGGATTTTTGTGTTTATGTGTGTGCATGTGTGTGTGTGTTGGGGGGAGGGTCAATGCCTAACAATCATAACACTGATCCTATTGTGTTACAGAAGGAGGTTTGCTGGCACGCCAGTAATTCACTCTTAATCTAATAAAGGCAAAACAACTGAATTTCATGTTGAAACTATGATCACAGAACCATAGCCTGAGCAACACCTATATTTCTGCTCCATCTTCTGATTTGTTGGGGCATGTACACACCAAATGGTCAGCACATCTCAGTCGACAGATATAGTCGTGTTTACAGAGCAAACAGCGTGGCAGAGAGTGGCAGTGGTTGCTCAAGTGGTTTTGTTCCGTTATCTTAGGATCGTGACTTAATAATCAGGATAGCAAATCCAGAGATTAGCCACACCAAGTAAGCCTTATAGTGTTACCAATGTGTACAAAAGTCTGAGGCAGAATAAGCAATGTCAAGAGAGATCATATTTGATCATCACATTTACCGTATGTAATCAAGGTGGGACACAGGAGAAACTGCAACAACAATCAGTAACCCACTTAGGTTGTTTGGTTAAGTGGGGTACTGATACTCAGGACAATAATTTTGAAACCATATCACAAAGATTATAAAGCTTGATTATGAGAAAAAGTTCTGCAGCACAGGAACGAAAAGCACACAGGTTACCCCCAAAAAAGATATGCCGGAAAGACAGCAGACCACAATCTATCTCTTCAACAATATACTGGATATAACGGAAGATCATATTAAAATAGAACCCAGAGTGTTCTACCTGTGTGGGGTTTCCAGACCATTTCCAGCGTCCAGGCAGAAGGGGAGACATGTTGGGCAGAGACTCAGGTGAAGACATCCTCTGTCTCTTAGCTGCTGCTGCTGGGTCCTTTGGAGGTTTTGGCTGCTGGCTCACAGGACTGCTTTGGCTTGGATGGTGGCTGTTAGGAACACCCTCTTTCCTCTTCAGCTGAGTCTTAGCTGTGCTACTGTTAGCCACCATACTTCCTTTTGACATGAACTCTTTCCTGTCTTCTGCTCTCTCAGCCCTCACCTTTGACCCCGAGACGGCCATGCTGGCTTTAGCCACATAGCCATGAGCCGGGGCTGAGGCTGAGGGAGAGGAGTTGGAGGTGGTGGGGTCAGGGCTGAGAAGGTCGGAGGTCATGTTCTGCCTGTGCTTGTGTTTGTCCTGCTGGAGCAGTGCACGTCGCAGCAGCACAGATGAGGACTCTTCATCAGAGGAGTAAGAGGAGTCGTTGTCTGAGGAGCAGAGGGATGAGGAGGAGATGGAGCCGGAGGAGGAAGAAGAAGAGGAAGATGAGGAGGAGCAGACGGAGAGGCGAGAGAGGAAACGACCACCGCGGTGGGACGTGACCACTGCACTTCCTCGACGTGCTTCAGCATCTTGACCTTCATCATCATCATCCTCATCCAGCTCAGAGTAAGAGCTAGGACAGTCACTCGGATAGTCCAGACTGTATTCTCCACCTTGGACTCCAAGACCTGCTGACAGCAGATCCTTCCTCAGAGGTGGAGCGCCCTTTAGAATAGCCTCCGGTCGGGCCCCAGCGCCATCTCTTTCCCCTCCTCCCTTCTTGCCATCCTTCACCAGCTGGGCAGGGTGGATGTATCGCAGCGGTGCTCCTGCGGAGGCAAGACTCTTTCCTCCTCTTCCTCCATTTGACCCAAGTCGAAGCAGGGCCTTGCCATTCTTTGTTTTAGGGGAGGTTACTCCTTCATGGTCAAGCTTCACCAGGAACTGTTTCCTGTCGCGTTCACTCACTAGCTTCCTGCTTCCTGCTGCCATTGCCATGGTAACAGCTGAGGAGTAAGCAGAGGACGACGAGTCCCGGAGCCCCATAGAAGCTACTGGGGTAACTGGTCGCCCGGTGGCAGAGCTCCCAAAGGTAGAATAGCCATTGGCGATGCTGCTGAATGAGTCACCTTCAAAAGGCGAGCCAAAGATGCCTTTGATTGGCAGTGGGGGTGCAAATGGATGGGAGGAGGGCCGATGAAAGAATCCCAAGTCGCGTTCTCGTATCCTCCTCTGGGTCTTACGGGACGTCCCGTTGAAGAGGAAGAAGTCAACTGGCGGTCTCTTCCTGGGCACAGACCAGTTTAACAAGGAACCCTTGCCTTTGGTTGCAGTGTCTGTTACTGATGTTGGTGTGCTGGCAGTCTTAGGCACTGAGTGGACTTTCTTCGGTCTGCCAACTGAGAAAGAAGGTGGCAGCAGAGACGAGTTATAATCAATATGAACAGACAGGTTTTAAGAGCAGACTGAGATTAATTGTCGAGCTGAAAGCTTCGGAGAAACTTCATATCTTTATCTCTTTGATCTTGACCTTGCCAGGTTTCAACATATACATTAATCAGTTCACAACAATCCTGGTAAACCTGTCTCTCCCTCCAGCTTTACTGTCACCCTGAGTTTATGATGAGTTACATGTATGTTGCTTAACCACACGAAGCACGCTGACTTCATAAAGTCATGATTAATGTGATCATGCAGAGAGTCTTTTCCTTTTCATACCACCACTCAGTGCTCTTTCCTCTGACTCAGAGGCATCTAATAATTGCTTGACAGTTGGAACTGTAAATGAGGCTTTGTTTGGGGGACTTTAGTATGGCCTGAAGGGCTGTGTGTCTGCGTGTGTGAATGTGTTTACTAGTTAGACCAGTACTTCTCTGACAGCATATACTAAAGCTTTGATGTGTGAGTCATGTTCAGTCCCTGAGAGGATTCCTCAGACCAACTTAAATAGATAACCAGTCTCTCTTAAACATTACAAACGTAAGACTTTGTAATAGTTGATTAAAAATGACCCTCCAAATGGGCAAATCTAATAAAATGTTATGTGTCTGTCGGCAATGTGGAAAAACATTAAATACAAGGGGTAAAGGATGCCTCACCTGGTCTTTTCTCCTGGGGCCTCCCTGCTGCGTCCTCATTGGCTGGTTTTTCTGTGGGTGTGTCTTTCTTCTCTTGGGTGGAGCTTCGGCGACCACGGCGACCAGGTGAGATGAGAAGCGCTGGAGAGGGTTCCGCACCTGATAGAGAGGAGATGTTGGAATGTCTTCCCTTCATTCATTCATTCATTCATTCATTCATTCATTCATTCATTCATTCATTCATTCATTCATTCATTCATTCATTCGTTTGTGTTTCTTCACATCCTTTTGTTTAAAGCCACACTCACAGTGGATTTGATATCCTGGAGGCAGAAGCCTGATGTTCGTAAGGGAGATCCTTCCTCTGTCCCCATCATCAAACTCCACCATCACACTGCCCTCCTTCTCCTCCTCACCTGGACCTCCTAAAGCACAACACACAGGACAGAGGGCATGAGCTGCTGGGAATGCACCAGTGTATGTGTGCAGAGTGAGGCTGCAAGTGCGTCTGGCTCACCTCGATGGACATATCCAGGGTAAAGACATCGAGAGCGCTCGCTCCAGTAGGCACACACTCGCGTCCCTGCAGTCAGGATGGCCTCCGTCTGGGGCCGCACATCTAACACCTGGAAATGTGGAGATTCAGTTAAAGCTACCCAGTGCTGCAAAACTCCCCACAAAACTGCAAACTATAATAGATGCCGTGGAGCCTCAAGAGTGAAACTCACAGCCTCCTGTAGTAGCTGCTCCAATGAGTAGATCCGGGGGCGATTCCCTCGTTCCCCTTCGATGACAACACTGAATCTAAGAGTATGAAAAGGGAAGGGAAATAAATGAAAAATGTAATACCTCAAAACCCAAACCATTACTTTAATTTGTAAGTTATAATTTTAGCCCAATTTTCACTGTTATATTCAATACTGTCTTGAATATGTCTGAAAAATTGACAAGTGTGCTGTTTTTGTCACTGGCAGCTGTGTTGGCTGCCACTGCTGTGTGTCTTGGCTTTGTAGTCGTCTAGACTTCTTGTTTGTCAAGATTCTCACAGCTGCCAGGCATTTAATGAGTGCGAAGCTAAGTTTTCAACTCTTTTGTAAATCAGACAACACTCTTGTTGCAATATGTCTTTTTAGTGCTTAACTCCAGGCTTTCCCCCAGGAAGGTGTTTAGCTGAGGTGGTTATCCACTCAGATTTTGATGCTTCCTGTCTTGGGATCGATGGATGAAACAGTGGTCATACAAGGCAGTTGCTGTGTGAAATAGCCACTCTGCTCTTTTCCCTGAAAGGTTAATGTTCTATTTCCTAAAGGGTTGTTCAGTTTGTAGCCCACCTCTGCTATAAAACACTGTGGGAAACCCTGGACTCTGTTTGCATGTGTGGTGAGGCAGCAGGAAAGCGGGGTCTTACATGTCAGGCAGGTCCAGCGTTTGAACACAGGCAGCGTACAGCAGCTCATCCTCCTTGGAGATCAGGATCTTCAGCCCGTCCACCAACATCTCTTTACTCAACACACAGTTTGGCAGGGCTGTGGACAGAGGGCGTGGTAGAAAGATGGATGGATGAAGAAGATAAAGGGGGAGATATACATAATTTGTGAGTGTGCTGAATAATTGCTATGTGATGTGAGAAGGAGGGACACAAAGGCAGAGAAAGAGGCGTGTATGCATGTGTGAAAAAGACCCAACATGCTTTTAAAACCTGCATGTGTGTAATTATAATCGATGTGTCACTGTTTAAGCCTACCGGGTATTCTGCAAGGCATGTTGGGAGGGAGGTGGATCAACATTTTCTCCTTCGCCTCCTCCTCTTCCTCTTCCTCCTCCTCGCCTTCAGAGAAGCTGCTTTCCTCATCCAACCGAAAGCCGTCATCAGCAGCAAAGCTCTGCAGCAGCCGGCTCACTGCGTGGCCCTTGGCCTGGGGGAGAAACAGGATGTGACATCAGTGGGCAGAAAGCAGGATGTGGTATCACTTCATTAGATGCCCCCCCCCCCCCCAAAAAAAAAACAAAAAAACAACAAAAAAAAAAACAGGATCTGCAGGTGACTGAATCAAGTCTTTTCCAGACTCATGTCAATGATGTGGTGAATCCATCAGTGAAAAGTAACCGCAGGGAACGACGCCTCTTGTAATGAGATATTTCAATTAAGCCTGCAGGATTTTTTTTTTCTCCCTCCAAGGTCAGAGGTCACAGTCATTGATAACTGCAGCTCTTGAACTGGTAAGACTTTAGTGTGTTGCCCAAGGACACGTCAACTCGTTGGACGCCTGCTAATATAGAAACTTGAACCCTAATTTACATTCTCGCCTTCAAATACACACACGCACACACACACACACCAGGTACTATCCATCTGCAGACCGGTTTAGGCTAGTCTATCCACAGATGACTGATGACTGATGATGGAAAGTCAGCTCACCCAACAGGTTTCTGCTTGTATTTAGGATTTCCAAAGAAAAGACCATAATATTCACTGTATGACAGACAGTGTATGTGTGTGTGGACGTGTGTGTGGGGGTGTGTGTTTGTGTGTATGTGGGCATGCATGTGCTGTCTCTTGGAGTTTTCCACACCAGGAGACCATATATTTTAGTGACAGAAGTTTCGTCACCAGAGGGCATGGGTGATTATTTCCCTTTAGTGCTGGTGTGTGTGTGTGTGTGTGTGTGTGTGTGTGTGTGTGTTTGTGCATGTGTGTGCAGGCATGCATGGGTGTGTGTAGGGTTATGGCCAATGATTATCTTTATACTTCTCTGTTTGGTTTGGAGTTATGTGTTTTTGGACATTCCCTCACAGTGACTCAAAGACAAAAGCAACCTTGGGGCAATTCTCATTAAAATGAATGTGGGTGTCTCGCTAACGGCTCCCTGCACAAATGCAACAAGCCAATGATGTTTCAGCACAGTGGGCAGGCATGCAAACTCAAACTTCTAACAGGAGCAAATAGTATATTTCAAAGTAATTTACAGCTGATGCTACACACCTCCCTGTAAGGAGGAGTTAAAGTTATAGGTAAGTAGTGTTAATTGTAATCTGCAAGAGCTTTCAAACTTCCTGGCTGGGTGTGGCTCACTTCAGCAAGGAAGGAGTGAACTTGAGGTGAGGGCTTCTTCAAATTCCCCCTTGCGTCTCTCTTTTTCAGCCTTTATATGCATGCAGCAGAAGGCTGAAGAGAGTGCCCCTCTCTGAGTCACCTTTCCTCTTTTACTTACATTCCTAGTCAGTCACTGTTTGAACCAAACCCCTGTCCTGACTGCTGTTTGGTTTGTTGCGTGAAATAACAGCATGTCCCATTTGCTCATTAACACATTTCAAAAGTAATGTAATTACATTCCTTACTGCTCTGTGACAGGTGTAATTTATTGTGACACTGATTATATAGCCTTTCTGTCATGCCTCTAAAATTGGCAAATGCATCTCACCTTTCCCGTCTCGATTCCCTTTCCCATGCACTCCTGTGTGAATGATCAGGGGAAACAAAGTAGCCGCGAAGCGCACGCATTCTGTGCCCCTTAAATGGATGTTGAACTTTGGAGGAGCATTTAGTTTCACGGCCTCCAGCTCATGATGTTAAGCTCAAATGTTTGTCAGTACTCTTTATACGTTAAGCTCCAAGGCAGAATATGTCTTGTACATGTTTAAATAACCAAAAAGTAAAATTTTTCAGCAGCAGCTGATAAACACGATCAGTAGGTAAAGTTCAATGGTGAAGCAGCAGAGGAGGGAAATGCTGACCAACACTGGTCCCCACTGGACACTATGATGTCTTACCTTGCCCTGCCCTGCTGAGCTCCTCCTGACGGCTTCCTTGCTGGCCCTGTTTGCTTCTGCCAGACCTCCACGGTGCCCCTGGCCGTCTCCAAAGCCGCAGCCCACTGACAGCACACCCCAGCTGGGCACATAGGATTTTTTACTCCCCTGGTTATCTGGATGTCCCCTTTCTGGGTTGGAAAGAGTCGGCCTTCTGGACACTCTCCTTTGATCTGTGCTGGACATGCTCCCCATGCCTGAGGGTGGAGGAGACATCACGGAAATTAGAGCTGCAAGATACATCGCAAATCTCAATACCTGATATTAGATGCAGAGATTGTGTTTAAAATGAGGTAAGAAATGCAGATGTTTCTCTTTTCCTGTTCTTGGGTCTGTTTTATTCATGATAAATTCTCATTTATGTGGTTTGATGTTTTCCAGAGCTGGGCTGAATTTACTGGAGGAAAAAGCTAGGAAGAAAATGTCCACATGACAGACTTCTCTGAGCATACTAGACGGTTCTGGATGAGGTAAAATTGCTTGGCCATCAAATCAACAGCACTAACGCAACTGTTTTTTCTGTTAGTTAATACTGTAAATGGTTGGGTGAAACCTTGCATCTGCGACCTGAAATCAGCCTTGTTTGTAGCTGAACCACCATACATTTCCAAGTTAATTCTTGTAGATTTTGAAACTTTTCTCTAAACCCCAGGCACATCATGATATCCCTCATTTTCAGTCAAAAACTGAAAACCCCACAAAGTAGCACAGTCTTTATATGACAGCAGCATATATAAAGACATCTATAAAGATCTCACCAGGAGGCCCTGGTCTCTTACTCCTGGTTTTCTGGTTTGCTTGCAGCTTGGAGGACTGCGATGAAAAAGGCACAATCCCGGCAGGGTTTGCAGGAGCTTCTTTAGAGGATGAGCTAATCTTGATGTCACCAGCTCCATCTTCACTGTCGTAGCTGCCATCCTCCTCCTCCTCTGTGTAATCACAACATCAATACGATCAGTCAGAAAGCTTGGAGTGAGCTAAATGTAAACACTGTTAACTAAAGTCGGGGGGCTCACTTGATCAGCTGTATTGACAGCAAGCTTTCGATATTCCTCTAGTACCTACAGGTCAGTTCACAAGCTTGTGGCTAAAACTCATCATCATAAATACAAAAGTTGGTTGATGGTTGATTAAAGTTAATAGCTGTGCAATAATGCACAGTTTCTTCCTAAACTGCAGTGATACGATGCAAATCTTGGAACGTACACATATGCAGCACACACGCACACACACACACACACACACACACACACACAGATTGTTATTGGCAGCTGTGTGTCGATGACCGCGGGGGGTCGTGTCAGGTGTCGACACATCTCTGACACACTTGTCACTTACATGGCGTTCTCGTCAACACTTTGCCTCAGTGACACACACACACACACACACACACACTGATGCACACACACACATTCAGCCACTACTTGTCCGTGCCATCAAGGCCACAAAGGTCAGTCAGACTGTAGCCTTTTCTCCTTAAGTTTTGTTAGTTTCATATCAGTCTGTAGTCCCTTATGAACCGTTGGTTGAAGTCGGGTGGGGGGGGCTCAACTCAAGCCTCTGAGGAGGGCATTTTCACAAGGTTGGGGAGGTGAAGATGAGAGGGGAGGACCGGGGTGTGACATTCTGAACGGGGCCAGAGTGGGCTCACGTTACCGTATGGCGTTGAGGGCAGGGGTGGCTGTGTTGCATGCCTGTGGCAAGTCGTTAACGGTTTTAACGGTTTGACAGACGAGCTGGGAAGTGAGAGGAGGCCCCCTGATGACGGCAGACATCTCACTCTCAGGCGCTTCATGTTCACACACACAAACGTACTCTCATAGCGAAATCTCACAATGTCTGGTCGATGTCCTTTAAGCCATCAGCCAAATCAGCTTGACTCATATGTATAGGAGCCTATAAACTCGCTAGCAAACCGCACGGGGGTTTTGTAGCTGCATGAGCACTAATAGACCATTTGAACATTTCTTTTTCACAAACAAAAGTCAATTAAAAGGCCACATAATTATCTTGATGGCATTCTATATTTCCTTTATGACCACGTGATCCTCTGCAGGATCCGTGTTTGGCTGTGGACTCATGA
Source organism: Chaetodon trifascialis (assembly GCF_039877785.1). NCBI lineage: Eukaryota > Metazoa > Chordata > Actinopteri > Chaetodontiformes > Chaetodontidae > Chaetodon > Chaetodon trifascialis. Next base: position 13,508,592 of record NC_092076.1, on the reverse strand, counting down.
GACTACACACTGTGACTCACCGTGCTCTGAGCTCTCGCTGTCACTCTTCTCTTCCCTAACTTCCTGTTTCTCAGAGGCCCGGCTGTCCTTGTTGTGAGGTCTGTTTGGGTTGTCGCACATCAGCGCTTTGGGCTTTCGACCCCTCTTCCTCTTGACAGTCTGACCAGCTGCCCAGTCCTGCTGCAGGTCTGATTGATCAAAAAACAGGGGGGGAGGGTTTTAATTGTGCTGCTTAATGGACAGCAAGTGCGCGCATATATGCTCCCTGTACACCCACCGTTTCTTCCTTGTCTGCAGTGACTCTTGGAGGTGTCCTCATCACTGGGGATCCCTCTGCAGTGCAGCATGCCTGCTGACGGTGCACCACGCTCGGCCGCAGCTTTCTGCTTCAGGTGGGTCACCCGCCTTGCCAGCCTGGAGCTCAGGGCGCTGGGTCGACCTCTGTGCTTACAGCGAGCTTTCATCTGCAGACGGGGAGCGGAACAGCTAATTATTGACTAATTTCTCTCCGCTAATTGAAATGTCCAGGAAAGAAAAAAGAAACATTAACAGCAGGAAGTGGTTGTCAACGTGTACGGATGAACCCGGAAAGACTGTTGAGGGACCAACCTGTGCAGCGCTGAGGCTGTTGAAGCCGTGATTGGACATTTTCTTCCTAGCTTTTTCCTCCAGTAAATTCAGCCCAGCTCTGGAAAACATAAAACCAGATAAATGAGAATTTATCATGAATAAAACAGATCACAGAATCAATCAGATCACACACTTCTTTTCCTTTCAGGAATGATTTTCTCTGTGACGCTGCCTCTCTGCTCTCCTCTTTCTAGTTCCACCTCCCCTCTGCTGGGTTCATTCATTGTCTCACTCCCTTCCCACTCTCCCTCTCTGTCTCATAACTTTGATGAGGTAAGAGACGGGCTCTGCTGACCGTCTGTGCAGTTTGACGGCAAACACAGAAATATTCAGCGGCCGTGCGAATATGAAACTCACCACATGAAAGGATGAGAATTATCTGGTGTGAAGGAGAGCGGAGAAGAGACAGAGGGGGGAGGAGAATAGTTGAGGGGGAAGGGAAGAGACAGAGGGAGAGATGAAGCAGTCTCGGGGGAGTCTGTCCGTTGACCGGAGCTTCAGGGCTCGATCGATAAACACTAACCTCTATTGAACACTACTCCTCCCTACCTCTCTCTCTCTCTGCCATTCCTTCATTCTATGCATGCTCTCTCACACCACAGGCAGCCAGCGCGCACACACACACACACACACACACACACACACACACACACACACACACACACACACACACACACTGATAGCAGCTGGTGTCTGAGGCAGGTGAATCCTATATTCCCGCAGAGGGAAGGTTTGGCTCTCAGCATCTCCGCTCCCAGGAGAGGAGAGGAGAGGAGAGGAGAGGAGAGGAGAGGAGAGGAGAGGAGAGGAGAGGAGAGGAGAGGAGAGAAAAAAGAGAGGAGAGGAAAAGACCTATCTATCTAAAAAATTATCCCCAAAAAATCTGAATAATCTGTTTGTCCAACCATCTTGACCACATCTGTCTGTTGCAATCCCCCGATGTTCACCTCTGACCCCCTCGGAGCTTCTAAGCCTCAAAGGTTGCCTCATGTCACGTCCTCATCAACGCTACCGTGAGTGCGCATGTGCATGTGCACACTTGAATATGGAGCCAATAAGTATGTGTTTAAGAGCTTGCATACTTTGGGGACAGCCCTTTCCTGTTTCAATATCACAATGGGCCTAGCGCACAAAGCCACACTCACAAACGGATAATTATGAAGGGTGATGATGAATTGGAATGCCGACTTTGGCCTTAAGGCATCGGTGTGGTTTTAACCAAGGTTTTTCAAATCGCGAACGGCAGCTGAAACCACCTTCCCTCCACACCTTTCAGATGCAGGGATTGCGAGGGCCACATCTGACTCTTCCTGAAACCGACAGTTTGACGTCGCACAGTGACTGGCCAGATCAGCATAGGTAAGAAAGGCTCTACTTTTCATTCTTCACACTTTTCGTGCGCATGCCTTGTCTGTAAGGAGGGACTGTCCAAGAATGTGCACTGTTATCCGCATTTGAACCATTTTTCAGAGCGGCTGTAAACGCTTTTGCCTCGAGGTGTGGATGCATGACACATTGTACAAGCTAGTTTGTTTCAAGCATACCCTGGCCTTTATTGTCCGACAGCTGTGGGTGATCTCACCAACACTCCTGTGGTTGAACGGGAGCAAATCCCTGCCGCCAAGTTATTCAGGAAAGCTTGCCCAAGTGCTGTCACAGCAATTTATTGATGGCCGTGGCATTGGAATGACAAGTTCAACTAGATGCTCAGGTGTCCACATTCGTTTGGCCATGTGGTTTATATGTGTTTATTGAGAGGAATCGTCTGCTGAGTGTGCTTACTATTCATCTCTACCTCTCACTCTCTTGCTGTTTCATTTCAACCCACAACTCTCACGAGAAGATGAAAGCATAAACAAATTATACAACGCTTATTAATAACAACAGAAATGCTGCACAGGCACGTAGCGACCAACGCTACTAATTAAACAAATTCTGTGTGAATGTGTGTGTATGTGTGTGTGGTGCACCAGCATGTATGACTAAAGCCTTTCATTGTCATTTTCATTAGTGCTTTCTAATCATGGTAACCGTGACAAACCTTGAGTTTCTCTAATCATTTTATCAAGGCGAGGGGTGCACATGCTAACAGAGGTGGGGCAGCATGAGAAAACACATTTATCATTACGAGCGTTGAACCCTGGCTGTGTGTGAGTATGTGTTTCCAGCTTGTGCAGGAATGTGTGTCAGGATGAAAGTGTGCACGTCTAAGGTGTTAAATAATGTGTGTGTTGCAGCGGGCGGGGGTGGTGTTGAGTCGTTTATCACTGTAATAACTGTACATCAGGACTTTGTCCAGCTGCATTAATATATGCTTGAGGTTCGCAAGGAAATCGGAACATAATCAATGCAAGTGATAAATATGATTAAAAGTGATTAATGATGATTAATGAAGGCCTCATCCCCATTACCTTCTCTCATTTAAAATCACACCCAGCTTAAAGCTCCCATCACGTAACACCCTGAGTGTATGTGTGTGCGAGTGCGTGTGTGCGCGAGCAGCTCCTTCCAGTGCCCAATCAAGCAAATCATCAGCTATAGAGCATTTGAATCAATTCAGCTGAAGAAGACCTTCTTGAAAATCAACCGTGCCTTTCACTAAAAACACAAACAGAAATCAGGATGAATGAGCTGGGCTTGCCAATCACACTGATTATACTGACGCAATATCAGAGGACTGACCTGAGTCTTTTGGAGCTCTCTGCAGCAGCTTGGCCGGGGGTGGACTTGCGTTTGCGGGGGCGGCCGGGCCCCCGGCGGGCAGGGCTTCGAGACGTCTCCTCTTTCCTGCAGAGAGGAAGACAAGAAGGAGGAGGAGGAGGAAGATGGAGAGAGAGAGAGAGATCAAAGATGTGGTCCGGACAGCAGGAGAAATCAGGAGGAAACTTCTATTGGTTACAGGTCAAACTGCATTAGGTATGAGCAGGCAGCAAGTCCTGATAAATCAGGAGGATGCAGCATGACAGCAGAGTTGTGAATGTTGGAATGCACGACTCAATCTAGACAAAAAGGATGTGTGTGTGTGTGTGTGTGTGTGTGTGTGTGTGTGTGTGTGTGTGTGTGTGTGCGTGTGCGTGTGTGTGTGTGTGTGGGTTGTTTCTGCTCACTGGTGGTCGTGTTTCCTCTGTAGCTTGGCCAGTTCCCTCTGTTTCTCTTTGTAGCGGCGCTGTAGCTCAGCCAGCTGGACACGCATGGCCAGCTCCTCCCCTCCCATCGTCTCCATGGAGCCCTTCACTGGGCACACCTGACACACACACACACACACACACACACACACACACACACACACACACACACACACACAGACGGATACACATACATGCACACACAAACACAAAGCAGGGGCATTTTAATGCTGGACAAAAAATGAGTTCAGCAGTCACTGGATATATGAAGTAGACAGCTTGATGATTGGATGGATTTTGCTGTAGCCAGAAGTTCACAAGTTCAGTCACTACAGCAGTTTATGAAGCTCAACCAGCAGCTACAGGCTTTATTTCTGGTACCATTCAAAGAAAGAGTGGTAAACTAACCCAACCCACCGTCAGTTTCACTTGTTATGGAAGCAAGAAAAATATTTCTTGCTTATTAAAATCACATTTTGTGAAAATGTTCACCTTTAAATTCCTGCCCAAATCTCACTTATCTCATTGCACTTGAAAGCGGTCATTTCGTTACCATTGATGTAATTATATTTGTCTATTACTACTCTGCACACGGCAGCATACACTACACTGTTTGCATGAAAATCTCAGATCATCTGGGTACATATGAATGATTCTGAGGTTCATATTTGCATCATTGAGGATGACCTACTTGCTGTATGATATTTGGGCTTCAACAGTTTTTCAAGTGAGGAAAAACAAATGAGGTGTGTGTCCATTGTTCAACCCACATTTTCAGCATGAATGATTTATGTTTGCATGCATAAACACAAAATACGCATCCAGTAAAGCCTCACCGGCTCGTGGCGAGGCGTCCAGCTGCACTTCCTGCGCAGGTTGAGCCTCTTCCTGATTGGACACTGCTGGGCCACCCCTGTATCCACAACCCCTCCCCCCATCTCCAGGGCACGGGCGGCCGCCAGCGTCGCCAGACTGTGGAGGTCAAAGGTCAGCATGTCTTCACCTGCACGGAGACAGATTGTTTCGGTTTAGATAGCTGCATCACATAGCGGCTGACACTGTGTTATAAAACATGTTGTGTGCTGAATGGATTTATTTCTGGAACAATGAAACCATGCCTTGAAAAGTGGTGATATTTATGATATTAGCTGTGTAGTTTATTTGATGTATACTGGTGTTCCTGCTTAATCGTACACACACACAAAAACACACACACGCACACACACGAGGGGGAGAAGTAGAGAGCGATCTCTACATCTGTCACTGTCATTAACTCTGTCATTGTCACAGCACCAGCAGATGAAACAGAATATTCATGAGACAGTGCACACACACACACACACACACACAAACCTATGCAAATAAAACCCACTCATTCTGAATACACACAAGCACCTACAACATTTTCGCTGAGCTGCGCAGACACGGGCAAACTGCATGAGTGCGTGAGGGAAGAGGGAGAGAGGGAGAGAGGGAGAACGACGGGCAGGAGGAGGAGGAGGAGTGCAAGGCAGTGACGAGAAGGGAGGGAGGGGATGGGGAGTAAAGGGGAGGAGAAGCAATAAGAGGCAAAGTGTTTATTGAGCTATCTATTTATTCTCCTACATCTCCTCATTATGGACATGGACAGAATCCAATTTCCCTTTCCAGGAGGGAAGAGGACAGGAAAGGAGAGAGGAAGAGAGGAGAGGTTTTACTGGATCACTCACAGTCTGTGCACTGGAGCTGCAAGGCCTATTCACTGACATCTGACATTATTAAAACCCGTGTGTGTGAGTGGGAGATGGAGACAGAAAGGTGGTAAACAGAGGAGAGAGAAGAGGACAGGAAGGATGGAGTTTTCATCTGTGAAGTGTGATCAAAAAGAGAGAGCATGCGATGGGACAGAACAAACGGATGTGAGAACGACAGGTAAGTCCTCACAGAGTGAGAGAGAGAGAGAGAGAGAGAGAGAGAGAGAGAGAGAGAGGAGAGAGAGAGAGAGAGAGAGAGAGAGAGAGAGAGAGAGAGAGAGCAAAGGAGCTGAGGGATGCGGCTTTGTCCTGTCCCGGCTCGCAGAGGTCAATGCCATCTCATCTGTCAGACCTCCGAGCCAATGGCACGCTCCGATTACCCTGACAGGATGACATCACCGCTGACATCACCACGCCTAGTTTGGTATCCTGGAGGATGGCCACAATCAATAGATACCTTCCGCCCACAGTATACCACACACACACTCACACACACATCTTTGCACAGTAATAACCCCATACTGTGTCCCTAAAGGGAGCTGAGGGGTGTAATAAGAGGCGGCGCAGGGGATTTCAAGGGGAGAAACAAAAACAGTGGAGGAAAATTAAAAACCATTACAGCTGATATGGGCCTAGTCATCAATAGAAGTCATTAAGGAACTTTATTGAGCTGAAATTTCAATATAAAGGAAATGTGAAGGAATAAAGGAAAGTATGACACAAACAGCTCCTCTGTCTATGTGTAAATAGAAGTAATGGTGCTAATTTATACTGGAGGGGAAAGTCTCTCTTGATTCCTTAATCTGTAATTGCGATCTCCAGGGAACGGCTGAGATATCCTTCCGCGTCAAGGAGCGGCATAAATGCATCTGTCTGGGATCGGTTTCATCTCCCAAACACATTCAGGATGACAAAAACGCCATCAGCGGTATTAATAACATTCCATGCAGCAAGGCCAGAGCGGGTTTTAAATAAATGTGTTGCAATTTGGAGAGCGTTTTCCACGCCACGACAGGACTTATTGATTTCACACCTATTACGCATGCTAACCACGTGCACGCACATGTAAACAAATGCACACTCACACACTCACACTGTATCTCACACACACGCACACATGCACAGACAGCTGCAGAGCGACTTATGATTTTTACACTTATTAATTCTGTCAACAAGGCTTGCAGAGGCAGGATTTACACACAAGATTACATTGGTTTAATAAAAAAAAGAAAAAAGAAGAAGCAGGTGAGGGGGAAAAAATAACAAAGAGGGGAGGAGGAGAGGCGGGAGGAGGCGCAGGCAGGGAGCAGGCAGCCTGGTGGAGAGACACATAGACTGTGATGGAGGAGAGCAGGGATTCATCTGGGATTACTTAACAGCTTACACACAGACACACTGGCCGCCGTGCACACGCACACACAAATACAGGCAAACATACGCACACACACAGATGCTGGCATAAATAAAAACACTTTCTCTCAGAGGGACGAGAGGAAAATAGGAGCGCTTACAGGAGAAGTGTTTTAAAGGAAAGGGTCTAATTAGCAAAGCAAGACGCCAGTGCCTGGGGGACACACTGGGCAGTGTGTGTGTGTGTGTGTTTGTGTGTGTGTGCATGTGTGTATGTGTCCTGGCTTGTGTCTGAAGCCCAGCTTGTTTGTCCATCTGTGTCCCCCCTAAACACACACTCACACACATGCACACACACGCACACACACCCTATGGTCTATGGGCAAGAACAGAGAGTCCGAGCTGCGGAAGGAAGCAGGACACTTAGTGGGAAATTTCTGTGTCTATGTGTGAGTGTGTGGTTAATGTGTTAGTGAGTTGATGGCCCCACATCTGGTTTGCACACATCTCCCAGATCCCCCCTTTTTTTTTTTGCTTCACTGTAAGAGTGTGTTTGCGTGAACATAAAAGAAGTAGGATATGTTTTTCCTTTTTCCTTGATGTGATTTTCAGTGACATTTTGGTCCCTGACAACATCAGTTGTACACAGTGCATATTTAAAAAAGGACACACACATTGCTGCATTTCTGGTTTCATTTCACAGGTATTTTGTGAACTTTTGAAGGTTTTGTAAGTGGTCAAAATGCCCACAGCCGATCAAAAAAACATTTTCAAATAAACTCACCTTCACTGTCTTTCTCTTTGCTCTCCCTGCTCCTCTGCTGGATCTCCAGCTCGGCAAGTTCTCCCAGTATCTCCATGCCGTGGTGAGGCGGTGGGCTCAGGGCCTGGACAGCAGGTACTGGTGGGTACAAGGCATCTCTGGTGGCGCACAGAGCCGCGGCAATAAGGAGCTCCAGGCTCCACATGTAGGCCCCTTGGAGCTGAGCTGCTGTGCTCCCCGTGGGAGGGAGGGTGGGTTCAGAGGATGGAGAAGGAGCAGGAGAGCTACTTGTTAATTCCATCAGGTTCTGACCTGGACTCAGCCGACTCCCCTCCTCTTCCTCCTCATCCTCAACCACCTCTACATTCTGTGCATCTTTGTCCTCATCCTCCTCCAGCTCCTCCTTCTCCTCCTCTCCAGGCTCTATAGGCACAGAGACAGTACATTCTGTTGGTGCAGGCCCCATTTCGTCTCGCTCATCCTCCTCCATGTCCTCTTTTCTATGTTCCCTGTCATCCTCCTGCTCTTTGGATAGTTGGGGCTCCTCCAGGCTGGCCTTCTGGCCCGGGCAGCCCAGAGAGAGCTCTACTTTTAGGGCTTTGCCTGTGGCCAGGCAGGCTGAATCTGGGACCGGAGCTGGGGACAGGCATGGCGGCAATCCAGAAATCTCGCTCTCGGGCTCGGAGACAGAGCATCCTCTCGCTTCCACCCTCCTTTCTTCCTTCTCTTCCTCTGCAACTCCACTGTGGGAAGCCACCACTTCACAGTCTCTCTCAGCCTCTTCCTCCCTCCTCTCCTCTTCTTCAGCGAGAGGCTGAATGTGGCATGGATGTGGGAGGGACTTTGAGTCAGGCTGTGCTGGCTCCGCCTCCACCGTGGCTTGTTCAGCCAGTCGGGCTTCAGGAGGCGAGGGCCCGGCCTTGTAACCCATGGTGATTGGAGGGTAGGTGTAAACAGGTGGTAGGTCTGGTGGAAAGGGAGCAAATGGTGGATAAGTCTTCAGACATAAAACTGACAACCTGTGCATAAAATTTATTTAGAAGCATCTAAAAAAAATCTAAAATCTCCATTGTCTTGAAGTTAGGCCTTTTGCCATTCTCTTCAGGCAGACAGGATGAAGCACATGATTACAGTTGGCATAACACACTGACAGCAGGGTGCAGAAAACACAGGGAGTGTGTGTGCACATGCGTAAGTCTACGGTAGTGTGTATGAAGTGTACAGTAGTGTGTGTGTGTGTGTGTGTATATATACATACACACACACACACACACACACACACACACACACACACACACACACACATATATATATATATATATATATATAGTGTGTGTGTGTGTGTGTGTGTGTGTGTGTGTGTGTGTGTGTGTGTGTGTGTGCGTGTGTGTGTGTGGACTGTGAGTGAGTGTAGAGATCTATGTAGGATATTGATGACACCCTGCCGTTTTCCTGTGATTGCAGCGCCGGCCCTGTCACCCCTGCGCTCTTATTATTGATGGTATCCCTCCGCCCCCTGACAACACAGCCAGATGAATGCGTATCCTTCCGCCTGTACTTCTCAAGGACCCCTGAAGGATAAGGAGGCTCTGTCTGAAGATTTCACTGACCTTCCTCTTGTGACACACATGCAAGCTCAGACACACACATGCATGCTGGCAGGTCACACATACACACACTGAGTGCCCATATGCTTTCTCTGACCTTAATGGCTGACCTGCCTGCTGTCCCTCTTTAGCTTGCACAGGAAAAAATGCACACACACCACACTCACTCAAGGACACACAGAGCAAGGGATCAGCCATGCTTCAAACAATTTCTGCAAAATCAAAAGAATACCACGCTTCAAAGACCAGTGCTACATTTCTGCAGCAGCACCCTCCACCTCCCTCCCTCTCTTTTTTCCTCTCACTCTATGTGTGTCTATGTCTGTCTTGCCTTGCCTCTTACTCTCTCTCCTGTTTGCTGTATATAGTTTCGGTACCTGACTGTACAACCTACTGGTAAAGTTCATCTTTACAGTTGGACGTTGTATTCATTAACCAGCCTAGATGTCTCCACACTCACCTGGCTCTAAGGATTGTGGGTAGTCCTGAGGTGGCTGTCCTTCTCCTCTGTCACTGGCCCTTTCCAGCCCTTTAGAAAGGTGTGAAGGAGCAGGGCTGAGTGCTGGGGAGCGGGGTGCCGCTGCCGCCGGGCTCGGCGCCGGGGTCAGAGGGTTCGGCGGGTGCGGCCGCCTGGACGGGGAGTGGTAGCAAGGTGACTGACGGCTGCTGGGACACATCCCCGGAGACGGCGTGGGTGTCTTGGGTGGAGGAGGGGTGTGAGAGAAGGGTTTGGCCACGTGTGAGGAGGTGGTGGATGCAGAAGAGGAAGAAGAAGAGGAGGGAGTTCTGGATGCGGAAGATTCATGAGGAGAGTCCTCTATAGTTATAGCATGCTCCTCGTGTTTTCTCTGCAAAACGGGTAGAAAATGGTTTCTTAAGGAATAATGCTCAAACTTTTTAAATAAGAAAATAAACCAACCATACCGTTTCATATAAATTAATACATTTCGACATTGCTACATTGTTTAGTCTAAAACTAAAAACTTCACCCTGGAACATTGTATCTCAAGCAGGAGATGCAGTTTGCTTTAAATAAATAGGACAAGTGGTAATTAAACACATAGACACAAATATCTAAAAAATAGCAAAAAAATAAATAAAAAATGAAAAAAAAAAAGCCATGAGAAAAAATCTGTGTCAACCTCACTGTTTGATTGCCAAATGATCTGGCAATGTGAAAGTGCAGAAGCACCACATAATACAATGGCCCAATAAAACCTTTTGCCAAAAAAAAAGAGAAATAATTGTAAGCCATTGACACAGACGATTATTGCTGAGTGGGATTTTTTCTTTCAATGTTGAGAAACCAGGACCTTCTAACAAAATTGTGGTGCTGCATTTCAGTCATGACTACTCAAAGGAGGAAGATGAAACTTTGCACGAGTTCACAATATTTCCACACTTCCTAATTCTCATTTCCCCATGGTTTCACAACAATAAGTTAACAGCATTTTACATGCTTGGGCTGAAATGCAACCTCTCTTCAAATGTGTGTGGGTTATATTAGCATTCATTTTACCTGTCCTAAGGAGTGCCGCTGCATGTGCTCCATGGCTCGCTGCTGCTGCTGGTGCTGATGCTGCAGGGCGTACAGGTCCTGTTGCCGCAGGAATGAGGAGCGGGAGTAGACGGGGTGGTGCTGCAGGTGAGAGGGAGGGCCTCTGCCTCCATACACGGGGGGCCACAGGCCTGACTGCTCCAGAACATCTGGGGTAGGAAACAGAAAGAGACAGACAAGAAATAAGAGATGGTTTTTAGCATTTTGTTTGAATTTAAGAGCAGAAATATGCATCAAAAAGAGAACAAAGCAAGACATCCCTACTGGCAAACCTGCACAAATTGCATTGAATAAATAAGCGGTCAGTAAAAATATATTTTCATGCCTGCAGCATCCCAGCAAAGACATGAAGAGAGAAACTGTGTCAATGGACCCTTGAACTGCCCTTTGGAATATATGGGATTGCAGAGGAGTTTGGCCATCTTAGCTGAAAATGTAAGTACTTTGACCTATATGAGATGTATGTTGGTCTCAGACACAATCAATGAATCCTGAATGCATGCTTCACATCTCCCACCATCCACCATCTTTTACTTGTTCTACTTTCTATATTTTATTTTCCTCTGAAGGGAAACATATTTTACACACATGTACACGTAGACACACACACACACGCACACACACACACACACACACACACACACACACACACACACACACACACACACACACACACACATCCCTCCTTGGCTGCCTTGTCGCTGGGAACCTTTGTTCTGTGAGATTAGCCTGAGTGGGCTAATGTTTCCCAGGGGAAGGGTTCAGTGGATGCACTTCCCCTCTCTGCAGGAACTCCCACGGAGCGAGGCAAGGGAGGCGGGAGATAATTAAATTTCACAGCCTGTTTGCAAAGCAGACACACACACATGCACGGACGCACACACACATGCACGCACGCATGCGCGCGCACACACACACTCTTTTCTCTGTCTAGCAATGGCTGAGATGTACACTACAACCCTTAACACTGAGCAATGTCTCATGTTGTCTCAGACATGAACACAACTAACTTTAGATGTCCATACACATGCACACACGTACACACGACGTCTAGTTCAAACACACCAGTGCTCCACTACAAAAGAGATGAACACCAGTTAAAATGGTTTGCATAATGCCGGGCACATGCAGAGGGGGGCAATGGAATAGCTGCTCCCATTAACAAAGCTATAAAACATGGTCCCACTGACACAGGGACTTAGTTGAGCATTATATTATGATTAGCCAATGATACTAAAACTCTGGGAGAGAAATGGCAGCAGCTCTGATGGCACAAATGGAGAGAAAAGGGGGAGGTGGGGGGCAGCAAGTACGGGTAGACAGCAATGAATATGAGCTCTGCTGGTTTTGTGTGTGTGTGTGTGTGTGTGTGTGTGTGTGTGTGTGTGTGTGTGTGTGTGTGTGTGTGTGTGTGTGTGTGTGTGTGTGTGTGTGTGTGTGTGTGTGTGTGTGATGTAAAAAGATTCTTAGTGTACCAAGGTGATGATGAGGCCCAGGTTCTGTAGGAAGAACCACCAGTGGGGAGTTAGGGTCTTGGGTGAGCGACCCCAAGACGGGCTGCAGAGGGCTGGGCAGACCTGGTGGGAAGCCGGGGCTCATTCCCACGTGGCTCAGACCTGGAATAAAGATATACACATAACAGTTGAATGAGAGCAACATTTAAATACTTTACAGCTCCAAAAAAATAGTGTTGTGCTCAGTGGGTAAATCTTGGGTTGTGGTCTGTAAAGAAAAGATATTGTTTGTGTTCCTCAAAAATGTATGAAAGAGGTGCCTGTGTTGAGGAGCAGGAGTAAGGTGTAATTTCAATAAAATGCTGTTAATTAAAGAAAGCAACCAGTCTTAACCTTTGCATGTCTTCATCAAGGTTTGAACCCTCAAAATTAGTTTTGTTCCTTTATGCACCAGTTCCTCATGTTTGCTCAGCTCAATGTGTCAATAAAGGTTTTTCCATTTACTGTTCGAATCACTTCAAAAAAACTTTTCCAAGAAATAAGCAAAAGTCCTCTGTATTCAACATTAGCAGCAATGGCACCATGGTTGAACAAAAGACCCCCCTCTTGGTACACTGACAAAAGGTGCAGGTTCTATGTGTGAAGGAAAACTGTGCTCACTGGCCCCTCCACTCTACTCACTGTACGAATGCCCCATCCAGAGGGAGGGACTTCCTGTCCTTTGCATCCAGTGGTGGTGAGCCGGATGAGCATGAGCAGCGGGGTCCGCCCCTAACTGACTGGCCCCTCCGGGAACCAAGAGGTGAGAGGTCAGGTCACCATGGCAACTACTAGAAGGATGGATCCTGGCGAACTCCACACGATCCTTGTTTTCCCTGTCGTGACGGTAGGCGGGATGAAGTTCGTCATTATCTTGATTATCCCTCGTTTTGTCATCATCATCATCGTCACCATCATTATGATCGTTATCTTCATCCTTGTCACCTTCATTACCACTACTACCATTATAATCATCAAGAAAAGGAAATATGACGGCAACAGGAAGAGCCATCATCTTGTACCTGGTCTATGAGTTCTCATTATATGTTTTCTTCCCTTAATATGACTACATAATAAGAGTCTGATACTTCAGAGACATCCGTATTAGTCCCCATAACATTAATGCACCACATCTCATCTCTGAGAAGAAGAGAGAGAGAGGGGGGAGGAGAGAGAGTGTAGGGGGAACAGAAATACCACATCAAAGGGTGAGAAGAGTAAATGGAGTGAGGGGATGAGAGAAAAGAGAAGCAGCCTCAGACTGGGAGAGAGAAGCCGAGAGAATAAAAGAAGTGCAGCTTATCAGATGAGAGGAAAAATGAAAAGATGCTACCTTGTGTGTGTGTGAGTCTCTGAGTGTATGTGCACATGTGTTGGTGTTTGTGACTTTAAGTGTACCTGATGATCATTTCTCTGTCTCTGTCCAGATGATGAAGGCTAATCTGGTCCTCAGTCATCCTCTTCCTCTCCTCTGCCTCTCGACCAAGAGGATACATAGGGCGCGACACCCCTGGATTTGTAAACCAAAGCAACATGCTTACAGCAACTGTCAGGCACGAATCAAAAATGTCACGAGACGGCAATGTTTCAGACACGTGTACTTCTGAAAACACAATGTGATGAGGGCATTCTGACCACATCCTTAAATGTTTTTCTTGTTTCTGTTTCTATCTAGATACTCTTTTACATAATGCCATATTGTGATGCTCATTGTATGCCAGAAATTGTACCCTCCTTCCATACCTAATAATCATCAATATGCCTCATATATAGGACAAAAAAATTGCTTCAAGGCCTTTAACAACCACAGACCATGCAGATATACATCTTTGCAATTTAAGTCTAAGAGTCTGACATGCTTAAAGCTTCTCTGCAAAGTTTGGCCACTTAGTCACGGAAATGAGCCCCAGTAAACGTCAAAAAGAATCAAGAAATGTGAGATGCTTTGCAACATCAGTAGCTGTTAAATCATGTTTGTTTTTTTTTCACTTGATGCAGTCTAGAGTCCAAAAATTAATTGACTTTCAGAGCAAGGAGCATAAATGATGCCTGACCTTTCATGCTGGGCAGCACCCTGCCCTGTCTGCTGTGTCCAGGGGTGTTGTCAGGGGAACGATGGGGGGGCCTGGCTACTGCAACCGCAATACCCACCGGAGGCTGTCGCACCTCCCCCTCACCTGCCTCCCCTGCCTCTTTCCCACCTCTGTCACTCCTCTCCCCCTCATTAGTGGAGCCTCTGCGAGGAGGGAGTGATTGTTTGGGAGGGTCTTGCAGGGAGGTGTTGCTCTTGGCTCCTCCTCTGTCCACCTTCTCTGATCTCTCTCCACTTTGCTTGAGGCAGCCCAGACCTCCAAAAGGGCCCCGCTGTGGCAGCAGCAGAGGCTGCTGGCAGCTGTAATTCATTAAGTTCTTCATGGCACTGCCCTCACCCTCACTGGTGAGTGAAGCGGAGCGGGATAGAGGTGGAGGTGGCTGAGAATGGGGCTGGTTATGGTCACTGTTTGGAGCTCTGGTGCTGAGCCCTCTTACTTCACCATTACCAACTGATGGATGATGGGAGCCTTTTCTCTGATCCTCTTGGTAGCTGCCCCGAGCACCCCAGGAAGATGCTGTTTGACCTCCATCTCTTCCCCTCTCTTCTGCACTTGCTCCATGGCTGCTGTGCTGCTGATGCCGTATCCTGGCAACCTTTTGTCCCTCCCTGTGAGCCCCGGACCCCACCCTCCCATCAAGATGCGGACCGGAGTGGGAGCAGTCCCTGAAGGGAGGAGTGCTGGTGTCTGGGCCTGTCTTGGGTGTGCCCTGTCCAGCTACAGGATGTGTGGTCTGGGCATCTAGTGGGAGTGAAGGACGGTAAACTTCGTCCACAGCCTCTACATCTCTGAGAGATGAAGATGTTTCCAAGCTGCAGGACCGCAGCTCAGGCTGAGAGTTCACGTTGGAGCTGGGTTTATGGAAGTGTTGCGTCTGTTGGCTCCAGTCAGGAGGTTTGTCAGCCTTGCCGTATCCTAGCTGTTGCTGGTGTGGTTGGGATTTGTCCTTCTTCTGGCAACTGCTAAGTCGGCTGAGGTGATGAGAGGAACTTTCATAAGATCCTTCTCCAGTCTTGTCCTCTCCCTTTCGACCACCTCCTCCTGCTCCACGACAGTCAGTGGCTGCCAGGTCTCCCAGTGGCCCAACTGAGGGCACAAAGGTTGGTCCAATGACTTTGGTCTCCCTGCCAGACCCTCCAGGAGTGGATGCCGGATCTTTGGAGGGTGTCAGTGTAAGAGGCGCTGGGGGACAGTAAAATTCAGGATGAGGATGGTGATGTGCATGGTGTAGCCACCCTCCTGCCACTGTGGAGCCCATGTGCAAGGCATGAGGAGGAGGCGGTGGAGGCGGAGGAGGAGGCATGGAGTAGGAGGCCACAGAGTGGGGTGTTGGAGGTGCCAAGATGGCTGTCACTGCAGCTGCACCTCTTCTCATACATTCATTGGGAGAGGCTGAGGATTCACTGATCCTCATCTCCCCATTTATGGGTCCATCCTTGGAGCACCGCCTGCCGCCTCCAGATGGAGGTCTACCCACCCCACCACCACTGCAGCTGCTCAGTGCTCCCCCCTTTCCTCCAGTGCCAGTCTCTGCTACCGAACCACTGGACAGTTTACAGGCACTCATATGTTTTGTCTCCTGAGTGCCTGAGTCACTGTCTCTGTACTCCTTCTGCCGCTCCAAAGAGTGTCTGTGGTCCTCCTCCCTGCCCTGCGGTGTGAGGTGAGGAAGGAGGGCATGATGGGGGTGGGGGTAAGTTTGTTGGTGGTGGCTGGATGGAGTGGCAGCAGGGTTCGTCTGATGAGGATGGTGCTGATGAAGCTGATGTTGTTTGTCTTTGCTCTCGTGGTGCCGCTCCTTGCTGCTTGATCGCTCCTTCATTTTTGACACAGATGAAACCCCTTTCTCACCCGCATCCTTGGTGCTCTTCCCACCTCCTCCCCCACTGTCTGTATCTCGGCTACAAGAGCCGAGTGGGTGGCCTGGGGCGGTCCTGGACAGCGGAGGAAGGCCATGAGTGGTGGAGAGCAGAGGGGGCTGGGGAGGAAGGCCTCTCAGGTAGAAGTGATCTGGGAAGAGAGGAGAAGATTTAAATTGATCTCTGAAGTCGAATATTAAAATAAGTTTCTGTGATATCTGGCGAAACGCTACACCCTGAGTTACCAGCCGTTTTTACTCCTGTGGTGAATGCTGATCAAGCATTTTGGGCATGTACATATAAAGCGATGTTTTCGTGACATTCATACGCACACCTACCTTTTTGAGTTTCATAGAAGCGGTGCTGTCCATAGAGACCGTTGCTGTGGTGATCCAGGGGACTCATGGGGAGAAAAGGAGAAGCGAGACTTCCTGAATAGCTGGGGTACCCTGTCAGAGGGAGGGAGAGAGAGAAAGAATTGATGTTTCTCCACAGCGTTGACATTCAGCAGCCCTCTAAACAAACAGTTTATCTCTACAATCTATCATGAAACAGGGCCATTTTGGAAAACACAGAAAAAATATGGCCAGTTAGTGCTACTTTCACCATAAAGGCACTTTTGCACAAACACGCCACATGAGTTGACATTATTTACAGTGGACAAAGTGGTGACAAAAACCACAGCCGACAGCTACTGCCAAGTGTTTGCAGCATTTAACTGAATGGAATTTGCTCTTCTACAAAACACATTTTTCCCAAACCCAAGACAAATAGTATGAAGCTTCGCAAACCCCCCTCCTTAAAACACACACACGCAGTCCTCCCAGGAGGTCACTGGGAGGTGAATGGTCGTTCCACTCTGTTCCTTGTCTTCAAGGACATTGAACTGCATCGTAGGATAGAGGAGGTCTTGCTGGTTGTGTTGATGGGGGTGGATGGGTGAGGCTGGGTGCGGGTGTGCATGTATGTGGGGTTGTCATGGTGGTTGAGAGGGGGGCTATTGGGGGGGAGGCAGCGAAATTACCACAGGCCCATGCACATACACACAAACGCATATGCAAGTGCACAAACACATATGCATAGGAGGCACACATTATGGGGCCAAAAGGCTTGGATTGTGTGTGTGTGTGTGTGTGTGTGTGTGTGTGTGTGTGTGTGTGTTCTCCAGCAGCTGGTTTCATGCCCCACAGAGTGTCCTTGCCGGCCCGTTAATTGGCAGCCGTTAAAAGTTTAACGGTGGTGGCCAAAGTAAACAGCACTCCATAAAAACTCATCCTACGCATTCCACAGTCGCACTGCAAAACCACCAACACCCCCTCACTGCTCCCAGCATGTGTATGTGGGACTCAGTCTGTCTGCATGTTCCTGCTGCAATATAAATGCATGAATGTACACTGTGTGTGTGAGTGTCAGTGTGTGCGTGATTACTCTGACTGGTTAACAACCAGTGAATCTAAATGGCGACAATTAGCCAAAAGGCTCTATCAGCCATCTAAAGCCAATCCCCTGGGTAATGATGAGTGATAAAACTCAGGAGGGAGGGAGGGAGGGGAGGATGAGAAGGAAGAAGAGGGGAAGAGGGGAACAAAGACGGCAGAGGGACACGGTGAGAAAAAAATGAAAGGAGGGAGGGAAGGGAGGAAGGGACAGCAGAGGTTAGTGATTGAACGAATGATGTAAAGACGGTAAAAGTAAAAGAGACACCAGAAGAACAGGGCTGTCAATATAAAAAGCCCCCAATCTGGTGCTGCTCTGAGGTGTATGGAGAGGGGAGTGTGTGTGTGTGTGTGTGTGTGTGTGTGTGTGTGTGTGTGTGTGTGTGTGTGTGTGTGTGTGTGTGTGTGTGTGTCTGAGAGGGGGGATGGAAGATGAAGGAGGAAGTGAAAGGGAAGTGGTGAGCTTTGAGATGGATGAGATGAGAAGAAAGAGGAAAGGGAGGCAAGAAGAGGAGCGCGAGCACACGAGAGAGGGGACAAAAAACAAGGACAGGTGTGGAAGAGAGAGAGCGAGCGGGCGAGGATCGTCTCTGTGTGTGTGTGTGTGTGTGTGTGTGTGTGTGTGTGTGTGTGTGTGTGTGTGAAAAAGAGAGAGAAAGACAGAGAGAGAAAGACTTCTGTGTGTGTGTGTGTGTGTGTGTGTGTGTGTGTGTGTGTGTGTGTGTGTGTGTGTGCATGTGAGGAAAAATGTGATGTTTTTCAAACCGCTGTGCATTTCTCTGTGAATATGTCTCATCTGTGACAATGTGTGTGTCTGTAGCGTGCGCGCACGTGTGTGTTTGTCCGTGCGCGCGCTGTGTGTATCGGCCAGGTTTCTTCTCTCTGTGCTGGCTACGCTCCACTCTCTGGACCGTGGCCAGCTGGCAGACCGCCTACCAGAGCTCCCTGGCTTGAATTCTTAAAAACAATCATTTGTAGTGTGTGTGTGCGCGCGTCCCTGCTTGTGAGTGTACGTGTGTGTGTTCAGACATCAAAGCCGAGCCACACAGACACAAAATCTGTCTGATAGGCACACACACTCTCCCTCCGCACACACATTCTTGCTCTCTCCTCACCGCCGCTGCTCTCTCTCGAGTTCCCGTTGAAGTCCTGCCTCCGACTCTTTCTATGAATCTGATTTAAGACAGTCACTCCGGGCGACATTAGCGCTCATTTTCAGGGCTTAACTGTTGCTATTTATCGCTCGATGAGCTGCAAATGAGGCGGTTGTACAAACAAAACTCTTGTCTCCTCTCAAGCTTTAAAGCTGCATCAGGAGAGATTTCTATGTAAAAACACAGCTCTCATGAGTTCATCTTATGAGCTTAACTCACAAATTTGGGCCGCAGCGGAGAAGTGTCCTGCCTCCACGAGGGAGAGGCAGCATGTTCGCCTTATTTGCCCAAATTAAATTCTGGTGTGTACACTTCTTCACCAACAGGATGTGACAGATTAAAATTTAGAGAGGGGGAATAAAAACTGTCTCATAAACAGCAGCGTCCTCCAGAGAAAGCTGGACTGTGTGGCTCCTCTGGTACAAAACATTTAAAGGCTGATTACTAATAGAAATTACTTTATATTTTAAATCCGAGCTGTGACAGATGGTGGAAAAGTGACAAATGTGCAGGCTTGCTGTTGTTTGGTCAAATGGTTGATGGGATCACTGGCAGGCTGCTGTAAAATAAGTCAGAAGGGCCCTTTTTTACAACATTTTGACAAGTCATAGCAGGAAATGCACAGGTGTAACTAATAACATTCCCAATGGCTCCAGTGTCACATTAAGTCATGCACAATAGCAGGATGCTGAAACCGGCTCACCTGAATGGAATGCAGTCGCTGTTAATGTCACTGATGACTGTGCTTTTCCTGCTATGAACTGGTTAAAGAGCATTACTCGCTGTGACATCAAAGGCAACAAATAAAGTTGACATCTGCACTGGAAGCTGGCTGAGTCTAATTCCTCAGTGACAATATTTAGAGATGTCAAATGCCTTCCCAAGGCGACATCACTGTGTCGTTTACTTACACTTAGTGGAAAACTGGCGAAACATGAAATTCTGATTCTGACCGTTTTCAGTTGGTTGAGAAATACAGCCTGTGGCGGAAGTCTTTTTGGAAGTTATCTCTTTAGACCCATCTTGCTGTCAAAAGTGAAATCCGCTTACACACACATGCACACGCATACCTGAAAGCGACAGATAACTAAGTCGAGCTCACTCTTTGACCACAAACGGTTAACAGCCGAAAGAGGACATGATACATGTGGATGCGCACATTTTTGTGTGCGTGTGTGTGTCTGATCAGGAAGGGGGCCGTTGGAGGTCGGTTAGCACAGAAGGGGCCCTGAGGGTGGGGCTGCGGTCAGAGGGGGAGGGGGCTGTGAAGAGAGAGAGAGGATGGTGGAAATGGGGGTAAGTTTCAGTCGGTGTGTGTGTGTGTGAGTGTGAGGGGGTGTAGGAGCTCATGAAACTTAAAACTCACCCCTAAAAGAGAGTCGGGGGCTGAGGACTGATTGAGTGAAAGGAGGGGAGTGAATGGAAGGAGACTGAAGCTGAACCGCCGCAGACTATGATGATTACTGCATGAAGGTGTGTGTTTGTTTGGGTGTTTACGGGTTGGGCAAGAGGAAGAGGAAGGTTTTGGTTGTGCACCGGTTTTGAAAGCGTCACGGTGCTCGAGCTCTGAACTAGAAAACAGCCACAAACACAAAGCCACATGCCTGCTGACATACAGAGCCAGAAGAGAGCTGCATGTGTGTGTGTGTTTCTATAAGTAGCATCATCTGAGGCGTCACTGCTGCGCGTGTTTGGCCTCAGCTCAGTGTTGGTTAAACCACTTAATGGCTCCATCTCGATCTAATCCCAAACCAAGACCCGGGATTAACCAGAGACCCAAGCACTCTGGGCTGCCTCCCGCATGTGTGTGTGTCTGTATGTGTGTGCGTGTGGTTTACCTTCATGTGAGTGGGGGAACCAGATAGGGGAAGCCCTCGAATGGGGTCCAGCCCTGTAGGAGGGGGAGGAGGGGGAGGCAGCAGGTCCCGAGGGGTGAGGAGGGTGGGAGGGTGGGGACCCCATACTGCTGGCCAGGAAGGAACCCATGAAGGAAGCACCTGAGAGACACAAAGGCTGGAGGTTAGAGAGGTGATCGCTGATGAAATTTAGGGGGGGGGGGGTCTGCTGAGGTGCCAATGAGCAAGCCACACCACAGAAGAAGCACTGACAAGCTCTTAAGTATGACTGTTAACCTGAGAAGGAGCAGATGTGCAGTCAAACCTCCTCAGCAGTTAAAAACGGAACACGTGTAAATGACGAATGTTTTTCACAGTTTTTCACACTCATCTGAAAAGACATGTCTGCTTTTCGGTCCTCTGACCATGCCTGTGATTTTCATCTGTGCCCAGACGTCTTCGTCACTTATTGCTTGCAAAAACGCCTTTGCCATTCAGAAATAAAATGCTGCGCCCAACATGCTAATCGTCATTTTCAGGATGTGACACATAGCCGTGGTAAAACACGTTTTCCCACCACATTGTGACAAGAGTCCGTGTTTTGATATCACTTAAATACAACATTTCAGAACCAGGTTGAGGTTGGATATTTCTCCTGTCAGGAGGTAAGACGTCAGACACAGCAGCTCCGGCTGGTATTCATATTACTGAATGTGCAGTAAAAAATGAAATTTCCTGACCTGCCCCAGAGAAATTAATCCCTTTAAGCTACAATCACATCGCAGCTGGAAGTGTCCCAATTCTGATCATTTTTTTCTCTCACGTGACACACATACAGTATGTGATTTTTTTTTTCTCTTAAAATAATGATCAGGAAAATGCTTCAAGGTGACAGGCTTTTTTTTTCTCAAGTCTGATTTGAATGGATACAAACTGGGGCCTGAGGCATGCCACTGACATGCAACTTGTATTTGAACAGTAAGAATTTGTCACCGCTGAACATTTTCACCTGAGACTGTTGTCATTATTTTGGCTCCAGTCTTATTAGTATCTAATGGCTCTAATGTACTGGAGGAACAGAGGAAACAGAGGGTTACAAAACTGGAAATGAGCATCTCACTAATTTCACTTCTAAATTCTGTTTTGGTGAGGAATTAGAAAATTACTTTTACATCAAGGATATTTAAGGCCTAATAGGTCATGTACTACATTTACTTTAATTGTCAAGTCCCTCTAGCCGTTATCAGATTGACATTCAAATGAAGTCTGAACAGGGGGGGCTCCAGCAAAAAACAGAAGGGTTGTCCAACAGAAATGTTGCTCCAGGCTCAGCTTTTGTCGCGCTGCAATATGACATCATCCGTCAAGGTGCTGCAGCGGCCAATCAAACACGTGCACACACACATTCCTGGTAGATTACTTTGTAACATGAACACGATATTTTTACTTTTTATCTCACAATGGTTGTGATGAAAGATAAAATGATTGCCACCGTGAGAACCCTCCAGAGCTGTAAACCCGAGTGCAGTGCTGTGGGATCTGAAAAGCCTCCAAACTCATGGATCCATTAGTCTAACTGGACTTACTGTTACTTGAGCACCTGGCATTGTTTAAGCACAGGAGTGTTACTGGTTGCTTAGACCTTTGTGCTGCTTTGTGCTGCACAAACTGAAATTCTACAATTCCAGAAGATACATGTTAATATCTGAACCATCGAAGCCCTGTGTCAGGGCAGTTTGTGATATAGTCACAGAATGTAATCTATAGATTTGTATACATGAGCATGGACGGGTCAAACACAGGACTTTCACACAGGGGTTTGATAGCCATGTGAAAACAACAGTGTTTTAACCCAATCCATAATCTCTTCTGAGACCTAATTTAGTATTTTTGGTGCCTAAATGAAACTGCAACCGTCACCTAAATTGTTTCTCAGCAAGCTTTATTTTGAAAGGCTACCTGGACATTGCACATTTACTATTGCTAACTTGACCACAAAATGAGGGCGACAGTGAACGTGGTGCAGACATGAAAGATTCTCCCCACTGAAATGCAGTAGTTTGAAAGTCACCCTGTCACGAAAAAACGTTGTGTGCACAAAAACCATGTCCTCTCGATTTTGTTCACAAAGTGCTGTGAGACTGTGTTGCAGCCGCGACCCTACGCATAGAAGAGCATTATGGATAACCATAGTTTGTAGAGTCTCACAGAGGGGCCAAATACCAACAACGGATACTGTGGACCTACACATCGAGCAAGTTGATCAGTTGATTTAACTCTTGTTGGGTTGCAGATTTGAAATTAAGACAAAACAAGCAAACATCATACAAGCTGAACAGAAATGTATAGAGGAAAGAGCAACAAGTCTGTATGCAGCCCAGAGAAGCAAATTCACACTTTCTGGTTTGAATGTTACAAAGACCTCAAGATGATGCAGCCAGATTTTCTATGGCTTATTACTGCCAATGACAATTAGACATAACAATGAGCAGAGGGGAAATTCAGCAGGAAATTGTCTTTTCAACAAGTCTCTTCGCTTTTTACTTAAATTGACCAATCATAATGAAGGATGCGGCCTGGAACTAGGAGTGAAAACCAAGTTCAACCTCTAGATGATGTTCAGACTCAGCCTGTCACGGTTTCAGCAAACAGGCTCAGTTCAGTTTGGCTCTGTTTGAACGCATCCCCACATATCAGCATGCTCTCATTTAGCGGAACAACCCGAACAGTTGTAGGGGAAGGAGGAGACAAATCCACGGGGAATCAGGTAATTAGTCACTGGATGGAGAGAGAGAGGGAGGGAGAGAGAGAGAGAGAGGTAGTGGGTTGGGTCGTTAGCCATAAATGCTGCCTCGCATCAGAGACAATTACCACAACCACAACAGTCCGCATTTGAGTCAGACACACATACACACAGACATGAACACACACTATGTACAGTACCCTCACCTCAACCACGACCCGACGCCGCCTAACAACCACAACCACAAGTGCCTTCAACTGTCTGCCGATCTGTCTCTCTCTCTCTCTCTCTCTCTCTCTCTCTCTCTCTCTCTCTCACACACACACACACACACACACACACTAGAAAGAGGGCATGGGATAAATCAAGAGGGAGATGGAGCAGCGGTGTGTATTAAGAGACAAATCAGGAAGAGGTGTGTGTGTGTGTGTGTGTGTGTGTGTGTGTGTGTGTGTGTGTGTGTGTGTGTGTGTGTGTGTGTGTGTGTGTGTGTGTGTGTGTGTGTGTGTACAGCTGGACCCGAAGCATCAACACACACACACACACACTCACTCACACACACACACACACACACACAGATGCTGTAGTCAATTTAAAAGCAGAAATCCCTCCATCTCTCGCTCTTGATATTTTCATTCTCTGCTGTCATAATAAATTTGGAGGAAGGAGGGGGAAAAAAAGACTGGTCCAAAACTTTCCCTTCTGGACATTTATTTTCTCTCTTTCATTCTCTCTCTCAGACAGGATATTTTTACAGTGGTTTTTTTTCTTCGTTTTTTTCTACTCCTCCAAATCCTCTTCTCGTGTACAACTGTAGATCAGTGGCCTTTCAGCCAGTCATAATAAAACACAGCTCATATAAGACTCAGCCTGGTTTCACAAGCCCCCCCTGGCAGTGCAGACTCTCACACACACATGCACGTCGAATAGAGACCGATACACACCCCGCTCGCTGCACCTCGTCTACTACAACAGACAATAGAAAGGAAAGGCAGCTTTCAGCTGAGCAGCCATGCATTTTTGAGATTACGCGAGGCATCTGGAAGTGTCTGCATGGGCCATTAAAGTTAACTTGCATTAAAGAAGACACTTGAAAAATTAGTGACACTGATTTCAAACAGTCGCAATATTGATCAGTAAGTTAAGTGGTGTAAAGACTTGGCATTCCTTGTTGACTGTCGTCGTACTCTGTCATCTCTCACCCTCACAGATCTCCACCCATCCCCCATTTCTCCATCTTTTTCCATTTACTCATTCCTTTCCTTTTCTCTTCTTCCCCCCATCCCCTCTCTTTCCTGTCACCTCCCTCCCTCCCCTCTCTGTCTGTTTTCTGTTGGTGAGTTGGGGAGAAAATCATATTTGCCCGCTCCCTCTGGCCTGCTGATATGGAAAATCGGCTCGGAGGCCAGCCACTAACGTAAACCTTATTTCTGTCCCTGTTTTTTTTTCTCCTCCCCTTCTTCTCTTCCTGCCCTCTGTTTCCGCCTTTGTTTTATCCCGATCCGCACATTCCCTTTCCATCTGTCACCGCTGCATCCTCTCCTAGTTTCCCGTTGCTCTGAGCAGAAATGCCAAATGATGAATGCCAACACACCGAATTACCCATAACTGATGAGTTATATCAGAGGAAGACGGAGCGAGATAAAACAGGAGCATAGCAAACATTACACTAACTCTGCTGATCAGTGGGTTTCACTTTCTGATCAGATATCTGTCTGTGTCAAAAATCTCACTCTAACCCAAGTGACATCACAATTATGTGCAGCTTATTACTATATGTGCATATGTTATTTACCATAAATACAAGCTGCTGGTTGAGAAAACAGCTCTGTACAGTCTCAGTAGTGGTAATTAAAGTAGAAAATGTGTTTGTATGCCTCCCATTTTTCCCAGTTGGCATCATGAGTTGGAAAAGTGTGTCAACACACAGGCAGCGAATCCTCCAATGTTGACAATCCAAGGTGATAAAAATCCGAGTTTCTATTCATACTAATACAGTCAGCTGTACTTACAGTGAGCGAAATCTGCTTTAGTTTATTCATGATTGACTGTAATGTGATTTGCTAAGGGGAAAATCCACTCAAAAACACTTAAACACTGTTTTATAAAAAACAAGCACTGGAAATGTGCCTTGCTTTTCTGGGCAGGTTTTGCTGCTTGGCATATTTTTGGTATTCTCATGGATAACGGGGCCAAACATAAATTTTGGGATTTCGTTATATTTCCAGAGCAGCCACAATGGAGTTTGATAGCAGCAAATCTGGAGATTCAACAATATAAACGTCAGGATTTGGTGTCAGCGCTTCAGAATTTAACAGCCAGAGCTTCAGAGACACCATTTTGCACTGACGTTTAACAGTCATACAGGGGGAAATTTATCTACAAAAGGAAAAAAAATAGTAAATTCACCGCAGAAAGTGGCTTTTTAACTGGGAAAATTGCAACACTTATACTCGTATGAGAGGGTGATTGAAATAACACCTATGATGGTCTCCGATTATTTTAGGATGGAATTTGCATTTAACCCCAGCACATAAAAGTTGCTTTAAAAAGTTGGCTCCAATTGTGTAAAATATACTGCATTTTTCCACAAGTGCACTCATGCTTTCGCACCTTTAAGCAACACTGTGTCAGTTTCAGTTTGGATCAATCCAGCCTGCTCAAAATACTTGGCACACACGTTAAGAACAGTAACATTGTAAATGCTTTCATGCAAAATACAAATGAAAGCCTGTTGAAGGTTATTTTTCTAATTTTTGGATTATAACAGATTTGGTCTTGCATTTATTTAACCAACTGATATATAGTACATGTATTATGATGCACCAGCAAAAATCAGTGAGAAAAACAATAACCCAACATCCTCTTTAGTGTGTCCATCTCAGCAGCTGCTGAAGAGTGCTTGATGAAATCCACAGTGAAACAAACGACTACTAGACAACTGAACAGGCCAGACTGTCCCAAGATTTCACTTGATTCTAAAGAGAGAAACAGCAGAGGAGGAAGAGGAGGAGAAGGAAGAAGAAGCAAACAGGAGAGGGGAAACGGAAGACACCAGAGTGAGGGAGGGGTGACGGTGGTGATATAACATGTCACAAGGAGAAGGAAGCAAGCACAGACACAGTCTCGCACCGTCATGGAGAGATATTCTTCACCGTAGCTCTCTGAATGGGCTGCTGCTGATCAATACGCACACACATTCACACCAGCGCACACACACCTGGAAGGATGACGAGTTAAATCGATCTGCATCCGATTGAAGATCAATATCCTCTCGTGTTCCATTGTCACATTTGCCAATTAACAAAAGCCTCTGTCCACACACTGATATAGTGAACTCTCTCTTCACGCACACACACATATTCTGGTTGCCACTGGTGGTGACTACTGAGAGAGCTCAAGAGCCTGACAATACAATCTCTGTGTGTGTGTGTGTGTGTGTGTGTGTGTGTGTGTGTGTGTGTGTGTGTGTGTGTGTGTGTGTGTGTGCATGTGTGTGTGTGTCAGAGGTTCTGACTCTCGTTAGCTTGGCTGTTACGCTTATTGCCGTACACTTGGCAACCTCTCCTCAGTCCGACCCTTTCATAAGCCTCCAACCACCAAGGGCCCTGGCACTGAGCCTTCAATCTGTGTGTGTGTGTGTGTGTGTGTGTGTGAGAGAGAGAGAGAGAGAGAGAGAGAGAGAGAGAGAGAGAGCACGTCTGCATGTGTGTGTGTGTGTGTGTGTGTGTGTGTGTGTGTATGTGAGGGCAGGAGTCAAGCCAGACCTTTCTGATCTGTTTTGACACCACGGAATTGCACAAGTGACAGGGCTACTCAAACAAGGCGGTTGTGGAAGGCGCTTACACACACACACACACACACGCACACACACACAAAGGTCCGTAAAAGCATTATGGCACTGGGGACACAAACACATTCAATGTGTGAGTAAGCGCCCGAGCAGTGCTTACAAAGAAAACGTTCAGGGGAGAAAAGGAGTTCTTTTGCTCGACTAGATCCAGATAGCATTTTCCTTCTGCTCTATCTTATTATTCATCAATTGACTCATTCATGTTAGAGAGAGCAGGGTGTGCAAGCAAAGCATGGCATGTCGCCTGGGATGAGCGGCTGTACTGAATCACATTACGGCGGGAAGAAGAGAGAGGACAGTGAAAGAGAAATGGAGAGAGAGAGAGAGAAAGAGAGTGGAGGGGAAAAATGAGATGAAAGAGCTACAAATGAGAGATTTCCCTGTGAGGCGCATAAATCAGCAGACTATGAACAGCACAGCTCAAAGCCTGACTCCCAGGCTGCAGACCACAGCCTCGCCATCCACACACACACACACACACACACTCTCTCTCTCTCTCTCTCTCTCTCTCTCTCTCTCTCTCTCTCTCTCTCTCTCTCTCTCTCTCTTCTCTCTCTACTACCATCTCTCTGCATGCACGAGACCACTGTAGTGACATCCCAATCTCACTGCACCTACATGTGTGCCATCAAGCCATCAAGAGCCAGTAAGGATGCTAAAAGGCCCGTCATCTGCTGGCTCCATGACTCCGTGAAAAGTACAGGGAATAACAGAAGGAGGAATTAAAAGAGCAGCAGAGAAAACGTGCAACATTGCACCTTGTGTCAAACCAGCTGGAGAGAAAAAAAAGGCCCTCCGCTGTTGTTTTCCACCGGCGATGGTCCACCAAATGCACCAGTAAACTGTGAGTGAGGAGGAAAATGTTCCTGCTTTTGACCACAGACTTTTTAGACACCACACACCCACCCACCCACGGCAGGAGGAAGGACCATATATGGCCGTGGAAAGCAGGAACACATGAGAGATTCTTAGGAAGCAGGAAGGAGGGGCTGCCGGGGTAAGTTTTTCCATGTTTCACCAAAGAAAACAGGGGAATTTGGGGAACAAGGGTCATACGAGACTGGTTCTGCTGCCTGGGTCAGAATGAGACACAAATGGTACGTGTGGGCACACACACACGCACACATTCGCACACCCCCACACACACACCCACACATACACACTAATTAAAAGCATAAGGCTGCTGATATTTCAGGAAAGCCTGCGGTGAGACTCAATAATGCAATTCCGTCTAACTGTGTGTGTGTGTGTGTGTGTGTGTGTGTGTGTGTGTGTGTGTGTGTTGGCATCCCCCCAGCCTCACCCCCACAGTTGCTTTGCAGCTCTGGTTAACAGTGAGCAAGCCTTTTCTGGGAGTTCTGGTTGTCCGACAAGCCCGTGCCACGCCCCTGTGGTCCATTCAGTGTGCAGCCACAGCAAACACATACACACACACACGCAGACACACACACACACACCATAATGATTTGTGTGTTGCATGTGCCTGCTGCTGGATGAAATACACCAGGAGGTCAAGACACCAGGAAGAGCACAAAGTGAGTCTAACGGAAAACACGTCACCGTGGGCAGAACAGGTACACATGTTTTCTTCATGAATCATATGATCTACTGAAGTTCAACCACAATACAAGTTCACCACTTATCAAAATTTACTGCTTTCTGGTTACATATTACAATCTATGGTGCCTTAGCTCAGAATCCCTATTAAACACATGTTCTTTAGTGTGGCATCATGTGACTCTGTTACTGATTAACTGACTATTACTGATTGTTATGGTTCAAAACCATAACAGTAGATGTTAACAATATGTGAAGACTGCGTGGTGTGATGGTTCAATATTTGAAGAAGAAGAAGAGAGAGCCCAGAGAAGATTTTAGCAGATGAAGCCAGTTTAACTCTGCACCTTGTTTTTTGTTTGTTTCGTGAACATTTCTGGATGAGGCGATTTTCTAAGAAAAAGCTGGGCCAGCCAGAACCTCGACTGAGGATATGATCAATATTTTTATATTAACAATGGCTCACA
Source organism: Chaetodon trifascialis (assembly GCF_039877785.1). Taxonomy (NCBI): domain Eukaryota; kingdom Metazoa; phylum Chordata; class Actinopteri; order Chaetodontiformes; family Chaetodontidae; genus Chaetodon; species Chaetodon trifascialis. The sequence continues at coordinate 13,479,336 of NC_092076.1, read as the reverse complement.
TGCTAACTAGTGTGCGAAAGGCAGCGCTCATCGTGATGAATTACGCTACCTTTAGCCCGATGAGCATTTTATCATCTTCAAGGTCATTCTTTAGGCTTTCTGAGCTGCGCTCAACTGCTTAATTTCAGTCTCACAGCTGTCATTACAGCAGGCAGCTAATAACCCATTGTACGCTACCAACACAGGCAAAGTTGGAGATTAGCTATTGAACATTAGTGGCGCATTTAGCAGCTAAAGACAGATATTTCCCTGAGGAGGTGGTGGAGACCAAAAATAGAGCTAATATTAATATTAGACTGACATTCATCAGGTGACACATACATAACTCTTAATGATAATGTTGTTTCATAACTGCTGGTTGTGTATATAAGTAACAGTTTGCTAACAAGTTCCAGTGCCAGAAAGTGCCAAAAGCTACAGCAAATAAAATGAATTATACATTTGAGCTGCAATAAGACATCGGGAAGGTTTCATAGATTTAGATTAAGCTTTGTTTTCAAGAGTTGCTACTTTTTTGCAAGTTTTGTGGAAAGTAATGTATGATAAATCATGCGATAATTGAAGTAAACTGGCGTGTCTTGACTTAACTTGGATCATGGATTAAACTTACCAAAAACAAAACACTTCATGCTATTTTTTTCCATGAATGTTTGTGATTGCGGCCTCAGATTTGCAGCAGCGGTGCAGCTTCAGCTAAAGTTAGCTCAAACTCCAGTGGAAACAAAGACACCTACGCAGCAGAAGCAAAGCAGCAGGGCGGTTTGCAGCGAAGAGGACAACATCCTTTAACCAGCAGACCCAGATTCAGTCGTCTCCATGTCAGCCAGCATCCACCCTGCTCGAGTGTTCTTGGGCAAGACACTAAATCCCCACCAGCTCTGCCACCGCTGTAACTGACCCTGCAGTCTGATCTACCGACAGCCCAGAAAAGGTGAATTTCCCAACGGGAATCAAATATCACGTTATTATTACAGTATGCTACTTACAAGCCATCTACAGTGCTTCCTTCAATCCCACACCACAGAGTCATATCTCCGTATCACTGGAGCAGGATGTGTGTGTGTGTATCTATGTATAACTGTGTGTGTGTTCAACCACGCCGCACCGTATAACCCTCCATCATCATGAGTTGAGGGGTTGTGGTTCCTAGAGAAGCACTTTACTTAAATTAGACCCTCAACGGCTCGACATGCAGGTGTCAGCGTGAGTATGTGTGTGTGTGCTGCATATGTGTGAGTGTGTGGGCGTCAGACTGCCAGTGTGTGCCAGTGTGTGTGTGAGGGGGAAGAACAAGAGAGAAGAGCAGGATCAGCAGACAGCGAACACGGGAGAGAGGCAACAAGGGAGCGAGCGGAGGAGGGAGGGAGGGAGGGAGGGAGGGAGGAGACAGGATGAGCGAGAGAGAGAGAGACAGAGAGAGAGAGAGAAAGCAGGTGAGAATAACCCAGTCTGACCTTATTTCAGCGTGGCTTTTCCATTCTTTATATTCCCTCATTGCTGTCATATTTACACAGGAATAAAAGATTATTGGAGAGATCCACAGAGAGGAAATAAAGTGGGGGGGGGGATAAATAAAAGAGAGAATGAAGAAAAAGGATGATAGATGGTAAGAAAAAAGATAATAAGGCTGCAACTAACAACAATTTCACTATCAGTCTGACAAGTATTTTCTTGATTATTCAATTAATAATTTACCTATGAAATGTCAAAAAAGGGAATAATTGCTCATCACAAATTCTTAGAGCCCCTTGTGATGTCTTGAAACGCATCGCTTTCTCCAAGTAATACCTTAAAACCAAAGATATTAAATTGACAATGATATTTAAAAAAGCATTTTTGCTTTTTAAAAATTGGCTAAATAGCTGAATGTATTTTTCTTTTTCTGTTTCAGCTCTACCTCACATGAGGAGGGAGACAGAAAAGACACAAAAGATTTCCACCACCACAAATTAAACACAAACTGAAAAAAAGGTCCTGACCTGTTGGAAAGAAATTAGGAGGTTAAAAATGTTAAAACACACTATACAGCGCTCGATCTCTCCACTGTAGACAGTAAAAAAAAGCTGAGAAAAAACATGAGGATGTGCACACAGCTTGGCCACTGAGACAGGTAGACGCTGGCTGGGCAATAATGTAATTTTGTAACGTGATTTATGTTATGATCAGAAAATATCCATATTCATATTATGATAATGAGCCTCTGCTACCAAGAAAAGACTGTTCGCTTGAGAAAGAGCTTCACTTCCTGATGGATGCTACGATTATGTGGACTTATGAGAACATTTTTTACTGAAAGTCAGCATTATACTTGGAGAAAAAATTTGGATTTTTGGACAGAGCAGCAAAAACAGCTCTCTTTCCTGCAATGTATCTGCACGCCATGGTATTTATCCACAGGATTGTACTGTTTGGGACATGTGTCTTGTGATTATTTATCTGTATATTCTTATGATAATGTATTGCATTCAGAAATATGTAATTAAGCTTTGACAACAACATTGGCATCCATGCCACCAAAGCTTATTTGATTTCAGAAAAAGACAAAGCTGAAGCAAATGGAAGAGGCGATAAAACACAGACCACCACTGAGTGTTTCTGATGAAGCAAGACGTACAAACACACATGTACACATCACACATAGGCAGCAGTAAGCACGCACATGCGAAAGCAGAGATAAGTGCACACTCACACACACAAAAGACATCCCTATATTATGCATGCACACATGCTTCCAAACATTACAAAAACACACATCAAAACGACCGGAAAAGACAGTAGGCGGTTATTAAAGAGACAAAAGAGAAAAATGGGGAGAAGGAGAAGAGACACTTTAGCAGCAATCAAAGACGGAGAGGAGAAAAGACGGAGAGAAAAAGAGAGAGAAGTGGAGGTAGAGAGAGAGATGCAGAAAGGGAGAGTTTGCTTCTAATCAGCCAAGATCCAAAATTTAGACAGGCACACAGAGGCACAAGCAGTCCCAGTAGGATTAGGACCTCAGCTCTGTGCGTGTGTGTGTGCGTGTGTGTGTGTGCGTGCACGCACGTCCCACGAGACTGATTAGCCATGAATGACTGATGACGGATCTTTGTTGTTTTTTTTTTGTTTTTTTCCTCTCTCTCGTGCTCTCTTTCCTTGTTTTCTTTCTCACTACTCTCAGCTCGGGCAAGAGCATGGGAGGGGATTCTCACACACACACACACTCACACACACACACACACTCACACACACACACACACACACACACACACACACACACACACACACACACACACATGCATGCATACAAAGCTGCACACAGCTCCATGTATATTCAACGACGGCTCCTGAATATACTTAATGCTTTCATGTGTGTCACTGTGTAACGATCCATGCTGTTCCACACAGCTGCTTTTCCCTTTTTCTTACTCTCTTTCCCCACATCAACACACACATGCACACACACACACACACAGATATGAACCTATCTCCTCTTTAAGAGCACATTAGCTGTCTTTCACACCAAATACTCAGTCTGTTCAACCTGTACGACAGCAGCAGCATGACTCAGAAAACCTTGAAGGGCCTTGGATTCAGGGGGCAGTCCAACCACTCTGCCTTCTTTAACCTCACCTCCAGATGAACCTACGGGGCCCTCCATCCATCTGAGGCCCTGACAGCAAAACAAACTGGACATAGTCCCGCCTGAATGGAGGCCATTACAATATGAATGAGCCAAACAGAGCTGAAATGAATCGAATAGAGGACCAAAACACAACAGCCGAGGAAAGGGCTCTGGCTGAGTCAAACAAGTCAGCTCGAGTGACGATGAGTCAGACATAAATGTGACCCCGAGACAAATAAAAGCCGGTTCGTCTCAGGTGTCGATTGCTGCCGTGATAAGGGTTGCTGTGGCTGCGCCGCATCACTGCTGTACGCTTTTTCACGGGGTGCAGACCTGTGGATCTGGCGAGACTGTGACATCATGTCTGTCCCACCCCTCGCTAAGTGATGTCACCTCTCTGTCACGTCGCGTAAACAGAGGATTGCCTTGACCCCTCTGAAGCAGTGGAAAGCCATAAAATAGCCGGGAATTATAGTGTCTGCAAACACACACACACACACACACACACACACACACACACGCAGCCACAAATGCACACTTTTTTTCACATATCTTGTGACTTTTTCAAGCATTTATATCATGAATAAGAGCCACAGAAGCCACATAGTCACCTAAAAGATCTTATATTCTTAAATGAACACACACAGACGCACACCCAGCTCCCCCTTCTCCTGTACAGAGTAAGAAGCTGTTTTAGCCTTGTGTTTTGCGGGCTGTTTAAAATGTCATTTTTCTCTCATTTCTCTGACTTCAAAGACGCCGCGCTGAGCTCTCACTCCCTCTTGCCAAATCCTCCAATCGTTTCTGATTTAGTGAGTTGGCCATGGGCCGAGTAGCACCGGGACAGGCCCGTTAACAACCGGCCGAATAGCAGGGAGAGGGGGAGGCAAGAAGAGAGGAGGGTATGGGGGAGAGAAACAAATGAGGCTACGTGAAAAAGGAGAGGAAGCAGGCTGAAATTGAGACAGAAATAGGAGGAGTGCTGAGAGAAGCTCATCTGCTAACAACGCGAGGAGGTGATGGGTGTGTGGGGAGTTAGACAGAGATGGAAGCTGGATATGAGAGGTGGGGGGATCGATTGAGAAGAGAGGAGAGTGTAAGGGGGGAGGGGGAGAGTGGGGAGGTACACGGCTGAGAGGAGAAGGAGGAGGAGGAGGAGGAAGGAGGGCTGGAGGACCACTCGAACAAGCCGAGAGGAGAGAGCGCAGAGTGAAGGGGAGGTGAAAGAGGAAAGCAGAAGGAGAGAAGGAAGAGGGAGGGCGAGCATGTGGTTAAAGAGGAGCAAGGAAGACGGGTGGAGGGGAGGCCTGGCCAGCGAGGGACAGAAGAAGAAGAAGAAGAAGAAAAGGGGGAAGAGGAGAGACAGCGAGAAAAGAGCACATGGACACAGGAAGTCTGGCACTCTCCATTCACATGCCAAGTCATCAGATGGTGGCGTGTGTTCACACCCCGGAGATGTCGCAACCAAACGCACCCGCTCCCTTCAAATCACTGCTACCGACAATAAGCAGCTGTTCACATGTTGGACGAGAGTTGGAGATGAGACAAAAGTGTTCTGTCACTGCAGCAAATGTGCTTCAGAACAAATGCACGCTTCACTCAAAACTCCAACATCAAAAAGAGCTCTGGCTAATACATTCCAATTTTTTATCTCTCCGCTGGTGTGACCTTTTAGAACGACTCAAATCTCGGTCACAATTACTCCGAGGTCAAATGATTAGACGCAGTGAAACATTCAGGAATATTTTAAGTGATTTGCCATAGTTTGCTTGAAATATCAAAGCATACACAAGGGTCTAATTTGTAATGGAAATGACTTTAATGACTTTGCTTAATGACTTAATGACTTAATGCCATTAATGCGTCAACAAATTTCAAACAGACTCATTTAACTGGTTTCTTTGGCCTTGCTGAATATTTTATCTTAAGTTAAGATAAGTGCAGTACTGGTGTCAGTGTAAAATCAGGTTTACAGTATTAAGAGCTTGACAAAAAAGTCATTATTGTAAAAAAAAATATGTATGCGTGTGCTTAATGAATGTCTTTCATCCTAATACACCAAGGATCATTGTCCAATAAACACTGATGCAATACTGGGTTAACTTTACCCAGAACAAATGGGTTTTCCTGGCTGTTATTTTTCATGTTGCTGTTACGCTGACTAAAATGTGAACATTTAAACGTTGTTGTTTTAGGCATAAATGCTCAAATTTCACCTTATAACATAAAAAAATGAAAATGAAAGGATGCAAATATCATTAACAATCATATCATATTCTAGTTTGTGTGAGTAACTCAACAATCATATAATGATGATATGATGTATGGTTCTCTACACATGTATGGGGCAAATTAAACCCAAATTTTTGATGTATATGTTTTGTTTTATTTCATTTTTATCTTAAATTGAACAGACTCCCTGCGTCCAGTTGCAGCCCGGCTGGCTGCAGCCCCCGCCAGCTGCCTCCTCCACACAGGGGGTCATCTTGCACGACACACACGGGATGTGCCCCTTGTACCCTGGGTAGCGCTGGTGAGGTGGGGTGGGAGGGGTGGGAGGGTTGGGTCTGTCTGAAGCTCATCCACTGCTGACTCATCTCACACACACACACACACACACACAGGCAAACGGCTCGTCTCTCTCGCTTTCACTCTCTCGCACTCTTGAGAGGCAGCGGAGACGGCAGGCTGAGGAGCTGGGGATGGCGGCCAGTGGGTGCCGTCAGGCGGTGGTAATCTGACTGGATTACCAACCAGGTGGAAACATTCAGCCTCTCTACTCCCTCTACTCCTCCTTCTCCTCCTCCCTCCCCTCCCCTGCGCCATCCATCTATCCTTCACATGCTCATATTCTCTTTGCGCTCTGTTCTTTCTTTCTTTCATATATAGGGCTTTCCTTTTACCCTACACATACACACACACACAAATGCATATCTGTAGTAACTACAGCCCTCTGTGTCTCTAATCATACAAGCGCATACACACAGAAACTTCTAAACTCATGTGCACACACACACACACACACACATACACACACACACCATGATTTCTCTTCATGTCATACAAGTACTTTGTGTGTGAAGGTGTGTGCAGGTAGGAGGGTGAAGGGGCGTGTCTCGTCTGTGCTGCCGTGACGATCAAAGCCAGAGCAAAGAAACTTCCAAGAGAGGGGAGACATTACTGACAGCATCGTGATAAATGGACAGAGCGCATACACACACACACACACACACATACTACACACACATTTGAAGCAAAGAAACATGGAATCTAACTGCAGGATCTTGTGCTTCACTAACAAGAATGAACGAGAGAAGAGAGGAGAGGGGGTGATGGAGAGAGGAAAAAAAGAAGAGAAAGGTCAGGAGAGAAGGCCAAAGAGAGGAGAGACTGAGAGACAAGAAAGAGAGACGAGGAAGAGAGGTTATCAAGTCTAACCAAAACATTCTGATTATGGTTTTACTTTTTCAAAGCACAAAACACAAGCAGCTCAAGAGAGAAACCCTTTTATGGACTGTGTGTGCGTCACACACACACACACACACACACACACACACACACACACACACACACACACACACACACACACACACACACACACACACACACACACACACACACACACACACACACACACACACACACACACACACACACACACACACACTCTTACACATACAGAGCCATGTAAACAAAAACCGTCTGCTGTCTGGGAAGTAACACACCTGTTCAATGACAAGTTCTGCCACGCCCTCCATAATACTGCACACCTGTGCTACTGCAGGCTAAACCTAACCTTAATCACACACACACACGCACGTACACACACACACTTGCACAACTACTGCCCAGGGGGCTAACATCACAGGAAAAAAAAGGAAGAAAGAGAGGGAGAGAGACTGTAATAAAAGCAAAGCAGTGAAACAGGGAGGGGAAAGAGAGCAAGACAGACAGACAGACAGACAGACAGACACAGACAGAGAGGGAGAGAGACAAAGGCTTTCCCACTGCTCCTATCAGTAATCTAAACGCCTGTGTAATATCATTGTGGGGTTTTATCAAATGGGGGCTGTGTCTTATGGCGTTGGTATGCGGCTGTCATTCCATCACCTTGTCAAGCGCGACCATATTCAACCAGACACCATGCTGATCTAAATAAGAGGCTTCTGCAAATTGATGGATTGCAGGTTTTCCGGGATATGAAAAAACAGGGGGAATGAGAGGGGCTTTTCTTTTTTTTTTGCTTTGAATTTCTGTAAGTGATACACCCGGTTTGCGCTTGTGAGAAGGTAAAAGTTTGTGTGTGTGAGTGTGTGTGTGTGTGTGTGTGTCTTTCAAAGATCTGAAACAAACCCCCCATCGTAACCCCCCTCCTGCCCTGGTATGGCCAACCCCACATCATATCTACCCCCTGTGCCGAGGCCTAGGGCCAGGCATACAGCTTTCTGAATCTCTAAGGGGGGCAAGCACAAAGGTAACCCCCATCCTAACCTCCCAGCAAACACACACACACACACACACACACACACACACACACACACACACACACACACACCCCAACCCCCATCCCAAAACAACAATCCTCTATGCCCATCATGTCAGTCAAAACCCCATCAGGGACATGCATGGAGAGTCTGGGTATCTGGAATCTCAATACAGTGTCATGCACCTTGAGACCCAGTGAGAGGCCCTCTTGAATATATTTCAATAGCATTATCACCCTGCATTACTACGCTTTTTTTCCCCTTTCAACATTACAGAAGCATTTTTAAATTGGGCCATAATACACGTCAGCGAGTAGCAATATCAGTCAAGGTGGAGGCTAATCTGTTTAAATCCTTATGCAAGCTAGATGTGTGTTTGTTAAAGCAAGTTGTGGGTTTAAAACTGACATGGACATATTTTTGTTAAAAAAAAAAATCTTTCCAGTGAGATTTTAAGAAGACATGCAGCTAAATGCCTTGAAAAATATGTCAAATATTTTATAAATATAGAATAAATTATTCTGTATGAATAGTTGTATAATACATTTAATATAGTATAACGAAGAACTATAATTATATCAGTGATTTCATATATATCATACAACAATACATACTTGAATTTCAGAATAATACATAGCATAATACATTTTCTACACATTAAATTTACAATAACACTTTTATTAGACATGAGGGTAATAAATATGTCAAATTTCAGAATGGATTTCAGAAATCCTTGAATTATAAAAAATAATAAATATAAATCTTGAGCTGTTACATGTACTGCATATATGTAAATAGATTATGGAAAATAAAAGCGTATATATTCTGCTTTACAACTCCACGTGTGCTCTTTACTGTCAAAAACAAGCTAATAAAAATCTTATTGTTTTTATAATCAGGCTGCCTCCATGTGTTGCAGCCAAGACCAGAACCAGGACCTCAACCTCACCAGAAGTCAAACTGATTCACTTTATATTTCTGCATATGGATTATTGTGTTCGCCGGAAATGTGGAAAATTGCGCATTTTGCTCCAGATTTTACGAGTGAAAACGTCGCACTGGACGTCTGCGTCGGTTTTGCTGTTGTGTAAAATGAATATGCAAATTGAGCGGAGACAGAGGATGTGTGGATCCTACACACTGCACACGATATCATTCATAGGCCCGAGTCTCAGCGTCTATTTAAAGAGCCCGCTGCATTCGCAAATGATAATTAATGAGATTTCTCATCGGGAGCGTTTACATTCATCCAGTTAGTTCAGTGTATAGACACTGTATGATTCTCTCTCTCTCTCTCTCTCTCTCTCTCTCTCTCTCTCTCTCTCTCTCTCTCTCTCTCTCTCTCCACACACACACGCATACACGCTCACACCTTCCCTCCCCCTCCTATTGAGACAGGATACCAAAGCTACTTGTTAAATCTAATGCATGCACTGTCAACCCATTCGCACCCCGTCACGTCCCCGCTCAATATAGAAACCGGATTTTCTGGTATTACCCGCACCTCTATTAGCCAGAGCCCTACTCCATTCCCCACAACCTCGATCCCCAGTTTGTGACCAGTACAAACCAGCATGTGGCCCGAACCCACCAGCACCAAACCACCATGCACCTTGGAACCGCACCACCACACAGCAACAGCAGAAACGAGGGACGAGCTCAGATAATAGCTTTTAATTTATTGTTTAATGGGAAATCTAAGCAGTGGAATTACCCAATTCTAATTAATTACATCAAATGACAACGATTAGTACTTTACTAATTGATGAAACCATATAAATCTACGACAAGATTATGCTACTGGAAACGCCTAATAATCCTGTGTGATAAAAGCGAATAATCCGAGAATATGTGTAAAATCAGGAGAGGTTTAAAACAAAAAATGGAGGTACACCGTAAATTCAAAGTTAATCTAATTTGCCAAAGAAGAAAAGTTTCTTGGAGGGCGAAATTTCCCACAATGTTCCATATTTTACTTTTACGCCAGGCTGACACACTAATCTGATAAATGTTATTTATTTCCATGTATTACACACAGAAATCAGCTCTGTCATAAACAGCTCATTAAAGCGAATAAAACATAAAACTCCTTAACATGTCATGGGCATTTTTGCTTTTTTCTAAATACCCAAAACAGCCAGTTCCATCCACAGTAAAATCTAGCTCGTCCCAAGGAGCTTCCCAAGTTTGTAATATGGGGAACATATGCTCCAGACAAAAGAGAGGCGCTGACTGTGTTTTTAAAGCCACCCTTGTCATTTATACACATAAAAAGAGCTGCGTTCAAAACTGACCTGAGTGCGGACCCATGGAGAGGTGGGACGAGTAGTATTTCCCCGGCTGGAAGTGAGCGGGGTGCTGCACGGAGCCGTGGCCGCCTGGCGCCATCCGAGACGCGGCGCTGTGAACCAACGCGCTCCGCTCCGTCAGGAGGTGGTGCGGAGGAGCGAAATCTCGGCTTTCCATCCCGGTGAGACCCGATAAATCCCAAATCCAAAGTAAAATCCGGAGGCACCGAAGGTCTCAGGCACCCAGATGCAAATAATCCCTTTTATGAACTTCGGGCTCCCCTCGCATTGAGCGGAGTTTTGGCTTTGCAGGGTAGAAACTGAGTCCCCGTCATGTCCTACAAAAGAGAGAGCAGGAGACACGTCAAAGCGCTGACAATAATGAGCCAACCAGGGATGCAGTGCTGAAGAAAAGGCTGAACTGAGAGACAGTCGCTGTTCATGTTTAGACAAACAACTGGTATTTACAAAAGCAATTCAAATTTGACCAAAAAAAAATGTTTTTGGGGAAAAAAACATTTCCATTTTACTCTCACTGCTTCGTCTCGATGTTCCATTTCAGGACGATTTATGCCAGCCCGGGAAGGTGAGTAAAGTCTGTCCTGCAGATAAAAAAGGTGGCTGGACGGAGTTTAGGTGGATTTACCCTGCACTACATCGTTGCCTCCTACTCCTCCTCCTCCTCCTCCTTATCCTGTGACCAAACACGATGCAAATAACGCACACGGGAGCTTTCTTTATCAGCGAAAAGAATGGAAAGGAAAGGGGGAGATTTGGCTGAGGTACAAACAAATGGTGCATATACAGTACAAGAGTTCACAGCGGTAAAGAGCCTTTCTCGATGAAGGACGAGCTGTGAAGTCTTCAGACTGAACAAGGACTGGTCGTAAACAAACCGGACCTCCAGGGGCTCAAATATGAAGAAAGCCATTTGCACAACACTTCTGAGCAAGAATGCACAAAAGCAGTTTTTAGCCCAAATTATGGCGACTCAAATCTGGTCCCCGACCTTAGATTCCCCACAGTGGCCCAAAAGAAAGAAACACACGTTTCTGCTTTGATTATTGTTTATGTAAATTAAGTTTGATTTCTTCCCTCATCCAGCTGTCGGAAAATCTGATCCACTGTGCTTACATTTAACGCGTGGTTGTGCCACTTTAGAGGATATTCTTTATTTCATGTTTTTTAAGGCAGTGAAATATGGGATTGATATAAGATCCAGCCACACTCACACACGCGCACGCATAAACACACACACACAAATACAGATTTCTGTCTTGGATCAATAGCGTTTGAGCTTTTATGAATTAAATCTGACTTTCGTCTTGCTTTTGTGTATTTATCTGACTTGTTTCACCTTCAGTGTTTAGATTTTTTTAGTTAGCACCATTGTAACCTTTGCTCTTATTTGGGGGGTTGCTTAATAATGGAAACGGCGATGAAACAGCTATTTCTATCAACTCCTACGGAGTCAGCATCAGTGGCCCTCGCCTCCTGGCAATGGCAATGCATCTCTGCTACATATACAGTATATGTAGGCTACACTGTAATCACAAACACAAATCAAATCACCTTTATGCTCCAGTGCGAAAGAGCGGGGCAATAAACAGGGAAATAGACTAGGAAATCATCGACTTTATATGTATGCCTTATAGTCCAGGTCATTTACTTAAATAGGACTCCATGTGACGCTCAGATAGGGAGAGCTGGGTGCCTGCGCTCGCCAAACACACCTCAGCAGTCCGTCTATGAGGCCTTTCAATGCATGGCACGTCCATCTAGCGCTCTGTAGATGCTGATAGCACCTCCCAGGAATCAACGATAAAGGAACAAAGAAAATATCAAATGCTCTGGTGGACCAGGGGCTTATGAAGTGCATGGGAATATAAGATGCATGAGCTCCGATATTCAAGTCTCCTTTACGCACACACACACACACACACACACACACACACACACACACACACACACACACACACACACACACACACACACACACAAAGCCTGCTTCAAGGACTCCCAACTTTCAGGAATTGTGTTTTGAGGGAGGGGGGTCTCCAAAGTTCAGCAGCTCTGACAGAGCCTGAAAATGCGTTTGTGTGCGTCCAAACACTCCCAAGCATAAAATATCCCAGATCCGGATGAATATCCAATGTATGCAAATATCCAAATGCTTCCCAGAAGAATGTTTGCCCTAAAGTGCGGGTATATTTAAATAATTTAATTCCCCTTATGTTTGGAGAACCACGTTATCATTTTCGACTGCATCTAGTCGACAGCAAGAGGGAAAAAAATGAGGGTTAAAAAAGGAGAGAAATGCAGGCTACTGCAAGCGCACTGGGAAGGCAAAATGGACTCTCTCCTGTCCCCTAGGCTGTGAGAAACAATGGCCCTTCTCTACGGGACATCAATCATGAACCACTCTCGTCTGACGTTTGTCTATACATTTTTAAATTTTCAGGCCGTATACACACGTCCTCCGTGTTTACATTCCACGTCAACAGCGAGCCACTCAGGCTACATTTAACAACCTGAATCTAAATCCCATGTTATCGCACGCCACGCAAACAGAACGACGTGAGCAGATCGCGCGTAACAGTTTGGGGAAAATGATCATTTGGATCCGCTGTTGTGTGTATGTGAGTGTGCGCGAGTGCGTATCTACGTGCAAGGCGGTCAGACTTCCTTCCACTTCACTTGGACTCCCCCAAAACCCCATACACATCTCTCTAACACACACACACACACACACACACACACACACACACACACACACACACACACACACACACACACACACACGCACCATCACTGCCCTGCAAAGGGTCAAACTACCGTCACATGCAAAGTAACCAATACTGGTCAAAACGACAATACACGAACTTCACACAAAAGTCAGCAAATCCGCCAAGAATTGTGTATTCAAGATCTAGTGCAATTGAGGTTTCAAACAAACAAACATTTGTTTGTTTGCGCGATTTGAACAAAAATCTAATAAATCATAAATGTCCGGACCTTTGGGCAAAAGATAAAAGGAATTAAAAAGGCATCCACTTTTGAAGTGGCTCGGGTTCAGAGGCCAGCTCATTGCCTTTGACAATTTAGTAATAAAGTCACAATACATAACCGGGACAGTAAACCCGGATATTCAGGGGCCGGCTAAACAAGAGAGACAAGCCCGGCCGAGCCGAGGACAGCCCGGCGTCTGCACAGCCTTCATGCCGAGGGGGGATGCAGGGAGCACTGCAGTTTGGAATCAACTGCCCGTGTCTCCCACCCTCTCCAACACACTCACACCGACACTCGCACAACGGGAAACTAAGACGGAATAATCTACAATTTATCATGTATAAAACTACAGGAGTCGGGAGGCGCGCTGAAAAGCGAGCGCTTCCCAATAGTCCTCTGAATGAATCCGAAACACACAAGTCATTTGGCTGTGGAGAGAGGTCAGATCAAAAAGTGACACACGTATCGCCCACAGCTCGGCCGTCCAGGCTGGACAGGAGAGACAACAGAGAGGACGAGATAGCCGAAATAAGTCCCTCCAAAAATACGCTCAAATCATGAGGTACGTTGCTTTAATGGTTATATTATTATTCCTGAATGAGGGATGTCTTCAGATTATTATTCTGTAAGGTGGAGCAGAGTCATATCAGCTTGCATTTTAGGTACTTCTCGAAAGGTGTGACAGTGAAAAATCGCAGAGTATTTAGGAAAAATAGACGCATCCCCATTTAAATAAAACGGTAAATTTATATCACCCTCTCCTGCATGCAGCACTTGAACCAAAATGGACATCCAGTACAATCACTTAAGATTATAAAACACACCTATAAATTCATTTTCTACTTACTGGTAAGTTATATCCATTGCAAGGCGAGCGGGGTATAATGAAAGAAAAAGTAGAAAAATATTCAAAGTGAAAATCCCCGAGTCGCAGAGGTGAAACATGTGGGATTGATTACATCCTATGCTGCTGCAGACTGTGCTGTGCAGTCAGTTGAGGTATGGGAGAGACGCATCGTAGAAGTTCAGGCTTGTAGTGAATCGAGGCTCGTTCATGCAGCCGGAGACTCAGACACGCCGGGAGGAGGAGGAGGTGGACGGAGGGGTGTGTGTGTGTGCGTGCGTGCGCGGGGAGGGGTGAACGCGCAGGCCTATTGGTTTGAGAACGACAATGTGAAAGCGTGCCCGTGAGGCGCACCCCCACCCCCGCCCCACCCTTTCCTCCACACACACACACAAACACACACACACACACACACCTCACCCCACCTCCTCCCCTCCACACACACACACACACACACACACACACACACACACACACACACACACACACACACACACACACACACACACCGGACGGTAAACACACGCTGCTATTGGCTGTCGCTCCGAGCCAATGAGGAAGCCGCCGGAGCCGCGGAGCGAAACGGCGGGCGTTTGATTTGCAGCCCTCGGCGCACTGCGTGCACAGGCGAATGCGAGGAGACAGGCGGCACAGCTCGGCGGTGTTCAGTGTGCGGAGA